>NC_088403.1:49560474-49862974 GCF_034236695.1 Oncorhynchus nerka | reverse complement strand
ATATTGGCTGTACTAGAGAATTTAAAGCCTTTTTTAAAAAAAAACATAGTATATGGGATTGAATTTAAGAACGTAGCTTAATTAATTGTATTAATATTATGGTGTATTGTTGAACATAATATACTCTACGGGCTTATCAAAGTTCCAGACTGAGATCTCTGCTCGTGTTAAAGTTATGGCCCATTTTATTCAGAGAAATTGGCATAGTAGGCAATGTAACCAATCACAGCCCTCTTTTTACTTGTATCATTGCACATCCTGACCATTTTGAATCCATTTTCACATTCACTCTGTTGGTTATGCTTACAAATTGGATCGTCCCTCTAAAAGTAGCAGAGATCCCCACCCACTCTGAAACTTTGATATGCCCGTATATAATATTATGTTCAATAATATATTGAGCAATTTGTCAAATCTAAAATGGTATATTTTCAATATTCATGTTCATATTTTTCAATATTCATGTTCATATTTTTCAATATTCCTAAATTAATGTATTTAAAAAAAAATGAAATCAAAATACTACTTATATTACAGAGCAAGCTGTGAAGCCTATATTACATTTTTTGTAGTTGTCTTAAAGGAGGCCTGGGTATGGCCAAAATGTCATAAATATGCCAATTTTGAATAACTCTGTCTTAATCGTGCTTTTAGATACAAATGTCAAATATACGTCAACAAGCCTTTCCCCAAAGCACCATTCTATGGATTACATTATGTGAAATCTTTCTTGTCCTGGTTTCGTGAGGAATCACTCCATAAGGAGTTGGCAAGACCTGAAACCGACTAACATCCAGGCTAAAATATCCCATTCAAGTTCTCCAATATTGCTCAAACACAAACAGTCAATCACTCACACAGACACACACCTGCATGTGTCGTGTGCATGACCGAACCACACACCATTCACAGTGGTTATATTAGAACTTAGGTCAACCGCCCAATGAGCATGCCAGAGTGTCACAGTCACTTGGGACATGTGACCAGTCAAAGGTCAAATGGCAGAGTGGATTCCAGCCAGTGGTAACAACATGGACACTGGATCCAGTCAAGCACAAAGGGGAATATTTGTAACCCTAACAGGAATAACTGTCCTCTGTCACAATGTAACCACCTCATAAACACTGTGGAGGCAGGTACACAGGCACATGTAGACAAACCCCGTAGACTGACAGATACACAAAGAGAAACAGATATACTAACAGACGCATATGCACACACACTTGGACACACACATACATCTCTGCATGGATAAGATACACAGCTGGTCAGAACGACCTGATACAGACACAACTTTAATGCTCTCTCACACACACACACACACACACACACACACACACACACACACACACACACACACACACACACACACACACACACACACACACACACACACACACACACACACACACACACACTCTCTCTCTCTCTCTCTGACTGACATTGGCAAGCCTTGTGGTGGTTGGGTAGCTTGCCGTGGTCACGGGTGTGTCCATTCTGGCAGTACTGGCAGTGGCGTCCCGCTGTGTGATGCCGACACTTCAGACATACCCCCCCACTGCGCCGGCCCGACTGCTGGAACACCTCCATGCTGAACCGACACTTAGAGGAGTGGCCGTTACACTCACACGCTGGGGGTAGGAGAAAGGAGGGGAAGGGGAGGTGGGAGGGAGGGAGGGAATTTCAGTGAAAGCTAGTAAAGTTTACATTCATGATCCAATATGCACTCACTCACACATACAGATATGCACGCACACACGCAGATGCACAAACACACACACACAGTAATGGGGGGGTGTGACTCACAGACGCACGGGTGTGGCTGACTGGGCGTGGCTCGTTGCCAGGGCCTGTCGTAGTAGAAGTCCTCACATACGTCGCAGTCTGCCCCCGCTGTGTGGTGCTCACACACACACACTACCCGGTCCGCGTCATCATGACGACACCGTGAGGCATGCCCGTTACACTTACACCTGCCCCCCACCTGCAGGTCGGAGAGGGCCAGGGGGGGGCGGACAGGGGGGGCGGAGATCAATGGGGAGGGAGGAACTAGCTGGAGATTCCGATTGTTGTTTCTCCTCCTCCTCAATTCCCGCCCCTTGTTGTCCTTCCCCTGCCCCTCAATTGTCCAATCACAGACACCACCTTCCTGGCACGGACTCCAATGGTGGCCCCCCTCCCTTTTGCGGCCACGCCCTTTTCCTTTACCGTTCCCTCTCTTGGAGGTGTCCATTGCCTGAGTGTCTCGTTCTAAATCCTTCCGGGTCACATTGTGTCCATCCTCTCCCTGACCTCCCGACCCTTTGTTGTGACCCCTCCGCCAGGATTTGTCCATTTTCTCTCCTCTGCTTCTCCCTCGTTTTTCTGTCTTTTTCATCTCCTTCTCCACAAACCCCCAAGCATTGTTGTCCCCATTCACCTGACCAACCACAGCTTTATTCTTCGACCCCACCCTCCACCTCAGAACCCCAGCATCTGCTCCCAATCCCACACCCACCCCCCTATCCTCCGAACTTCCCAACTTAGTCTGCTGGGGCTGGGTCACCTGGTGGAAGACTACCCGTATGTCCGTGGCCGTCACCCAGTCCTGCAGGGTGGGGCTGTAGTCAAAGTCTGGAGAGGAGGGCCTTCCATCCAGGGTGGAGAAGGCCAGAACCATGCCTCCCCGGTGCCTCTGCAGGGGCCGGGGATCCGAGCACAGAGGCTCTGTCTCCTGGTGCCTGGTCTTGGCCACCGTCTGGGCCTGGAGCCCAAAACTCCCGGGGCAGTCGCTGGAGTAATGCTGCATGGGCCTCCAGGTGCGCCCGTGATCCATGGACTTGAGCAAAGAGATGGAGACCGGATCCGACGGCTCCCCCTGCTGGCAGAACTGCAGGCTGATGTAAGTGACCTCAAAGCGCCGGCCCAGGGGGAGGGTGAGAACCCAGTCCCCGCCGTCGGTGCCTCCCACCTGGGCTGTCCAGCAGGTCAGGTTGTAGGGGTTGTGGAGGTCCGTGACGGAGCTGATGTTAACAGCATTTTGGTCAGGAGGTCCTCGGGGGGAGTTGGCGGCACTGACTGGGACACCGTAGGCGGCATTGATGAATTCCGACAGGCAGTGTCGCGGACGCCCATCCAGGTGGTAGCAGGGGTCATGGGGAGAAGTCCAGCTCAGAGGGGAGTGAGAGAGTGAACGGGAAAGGAGGGAAGGAGGGAGAAAAGTGAGGACTAGTAGGAGAAAAGAGAGGGAGAAGGAGGGGGGAGGGGAGACGGGCAGGAACCTCATGTCATCGAGCCTGTGGGAGAAAATGGTCAAATAAACGATTTTAGGGGATAAAGCGACAGTGAAATCATAAAAGGAAAAGATACTGATGGATTTATATGACTTGTAGTTGGAGCCAAAGGGAGGGGCCTTCTGAGGTAGAGAGACCACCTGTCCCTTTACTGAAAACACCAGTTCGCACCACCACCTTGAACATTTAACTCTCATATAATCCAGCCAAATCTATCTTCTCCCTTAACCAGGCCTCTTTCAGTGAGTTTTAGATGACTGTATGGATGAAAGCTTATAACGAGTGGATGAATGTATGGATGAGAGCGTATAGGAAACTAGCGGGTCTGTCCAGGATGACAAAAAACAGCTGGGTCTGAAAGCACAAGCTGGGCGGCATCCATCATCTTTATGGTCCTCCTTTCAAATTCTTCTACCGCCGCTCTGCTCCACTCCGCTCTACTCAACACACATGGGCAACAACCCGAGTTTTGGAGAACCCAATGTGTGGATAGAAATGGAAGGAGAGAGAGAGAGGATGTGAGAAAGAAAGTCGGGAGTGGAAGATGGAGGGAAAGATTTATAGAAGAGAATGCGAGAAATGTGTGTTCGGCTTAAAGCCCCTGTACAGCCACTTCCTGGGAGAAGACAAACACACTTATGTACGTCCACGGTGTGAACGGATTTTTTTCCCCCTCGTAAGACGGCTGGTGATGTGCTAAATGTGTTCGTCTGTCAGGAATTGATACTGATACCAGAGACTTCAAAATACTTCATTTACGCCTGCAGACATGTGCGAACAAAGCGTCGACTTTTCCTGACAACATGATCTACGACAAGAAACTTTGCAGTTTTATGTGAGCTCACACGGATGAGTTGAGGGAAAGCGGATGAGTTGTGGATCCCACCCAACACTTCGCTTCACACCAAACAACTTATGAAGACGCACATTGTTAGGATCCATCTCTTCTCCAGGCCCTCCTCTTTCTTTCTTTCTTTCTTTCTTTTTTTCTCTGTCTACTGTGCAGTGCTTCTCTCTCCTTCTATCCTCCCTTTCTCTCATTCTCTCTCTTTCTTTAGTATCTTTCTCCTCTCTCTTATTCCCTCTCCCCCTTCCCTCCTTCTCTACCCTTTCTGTCCCCTCTCCTTCTCTCTCTCTTTCTCTCTCTCTCTATCACCTGCCCCCTTCATTCTGTTCTGGGAATATCTCTAACTGCGTCTAGATTGATGATGTCCTAACAAGCGTTTGACACTGACAGCACAGTCAGCAGGCCTGTATAAACCAACCCCATAGGAGAGGAGAGAGGAGAGGAGAAGAGTTGGGAGTCTCCCAGGGCTAGTCATCCCACTCAATTAGACCACAGCCGGAAACTTGAGGCTTCCCTTAGGACCACAGCACTATAAGTGGGTCTAGGGGGGGTTACAATGAGAGTCGGCAACTAAAACAACCTATATTACTCAACTGACCCCCCCAAAATGAGTTATGATTCCTCCGTGCCCAAAAAGTGGTCCGTCCCAACCTAGCTCTGTGAAATCGGGCAGATGAGGCGTATCAGGCGTATGTTTCGAGTGTCATTATTGGAAACGCCAAGGCCCGGCGGCTGAGGTGATGAGCGGTCCGACTGCGGCCCCTGTCCCGCCGCACCACATTCCTGGGGTCCGGTGTGCGCCCCCTGAGCATTCCACACGTGTTGCAACATATCCAGCTGGGAACCCAGACGTCCCTCTAAAAGCTGAGCCTCATTAATTGATCGACTGATTAATCGAGTCTCAGGTTTCATAACGGCGTCAGAGTTTCGCTGGAGGGGGAGGGGGTGTCTGGTAGGTGATGTATAGTCAGGGATGGGGGGGGTGATGGTATATAACAGGGGTTCCCAACTTTTTTGGTTCGTGACCCACCTATTGAGGTGCCTTTTGAGTCGAGACCCACCATAAGGATTGAGTGTTGAAGAAACATACACAGACCAAAGAATAAATCAAAAATATAATCTTGGCAGTGGACAGAAAACGCTGTAGTTTTAAAGCTAATTTACTGCAATTCTAGTCATTTTGAGATGGCTAGTACTGTGTTATTATGGTCAAACATTATAGCATAATCAATGGGTACCTGACTGCCTAGCTTTTATTTTGCTCAGTGTAAATTCTCAAAGATTATAGGAGTTTATTTTTAGATAGGTCCATTATTGCTTCTACATACTTTCTATTTGGTTTTAGTTGTTTATGTTTACACTGAATAAGTATTTCCCAAAAAATAAATGGACAAAAAATGTAATCCCACCGCGGGTTCCGACCCCTCAGTTTGGGAACCACATGTAAATAATGAGAGTAAAGTGAGGGTTAGGGGAATTTGTGGAAGGGGGGTTGTGTGGTGATGGGGGATGTCTGAAATTCAGACTAGATGTGGTTGGTGGGTAAGGGGGGAAAGAGGGATAAAAGGGGTAAGAGGGCTAAGGATACAGGCCGTAGCGGCGAGGGGGTTGTTTGCCATTCCCCATGGCGTGAGTTGCACTTGTCTCTGGCACATTACCTCGTCGCTAATGAAACATACTGTAGCCCCCATTACAAACTACATGATAGATGGAAGCTCTTCAGAGAAGATCACAGTGCTCTTTAAAGTGCTACTCACCCCCAAACGTCCCCCCAGGCCAAATGCAGACCCCCTCACCCCCTCTGCTCCGAAACCAGATCGCCAGTCTCGCACCAGGGATGTAACCCAACCACCGGATACCATTTCAACGGTTTTCCTCTGTCGCTTTCCATAAATTCACACGCCTGGCATGCCAGAAGAACATGGTGGATGAGTGGCATTTCTATTTAATTGACCCTGTTTAGTTTTAAAGACAAATAGAAGAGAGGAAGAACACTCATATCCCACATGCTGGACAACATACATATCCATCCACTACAATAACCTTTAATGGAGAATCACAGGAATAACAGTGTTCCAGAGTGAATATGAACCAATCATGGACATAGAACACTATCAACATTTTTTGGTGTTACAGCCTGAATTCAAAAAGGATAAAATAAAATACAATTCTCTCACCCATCTACAAACAATACCCATAATGAAAAAGTGAAAACATGTATTTAGAAATGTGAGCAAAATGTATTGACAATTAAATACAGAAATATCTTATTTACATAAGTATTCACACCCCTGAGTAAATACATGTTAAAATCCCCTTCGGCAGAATTTACAGCTGGGAGTCTTTCTCGGTAAGTCAATAAGAGCTTTGCACACCTGGATTGTACAATATTTGCACATTATTATTTTAAAAATTCTTCAATCTGTCACGCCCTGACCTTAGAGAGCCTTTTTATTTCTCTATTTGGTTAGGTCGGGGTGTGATTTGGGTGGGCATTCTAGTTTTTCTATTTATTTGTTGGCCGGGTATGGTTCCCAATCAGAGGCAGCTGTCTATCGTTGTCTCTGATTGGGGATCATACTTAGGCAGCCTTTTTTCCCACCTTTAGTTGTGGTATCTTGTTTTTTGTATAGTTGCTGTGTTAGCGCTACAAAATGTTACGTTTTTTAATATTTTGTTGTTCATCAAATAAAGAAAGATGTACGCTCACCACGCTGCACCTTGGTCCAATCCTTCTCTAAATGATTGCTAGGCAGCCATTTTCAAGTCTTGCCATAGATTGTCATGCTGATTTAAGTCAAAACTGTTATTAGGCCACTCAGGAACATTCAATGCCGTCTTGGTAAGAAACTATATTTGGCCTTGTGTTTTAGGTTATTGTCCTGCTGAAAGCTCTGTCAAGTTGATTGTTGATCATTGCTAGGCAGCCATTTTCAAGTCTTGCCATAGATTGTCATGCCGATTTAAGTCAAAACTGTTATTCGGCCACTCAGGAACATTCAATGTCGTCTTGGTAAGAAACTATATTTGGCCTTGTGTTTTAGGTTATTGTCCTGCTGAAAGGTGAATTTGTCTCCCCTGTCTGTTGGAAAGCAGACTTAATCAGGCTTTCCTCTAGGATTGTTCCTGTACTTTGCTCTATAAAACAACTCCCTAGTCCTTGCCGATAACAAGCATAGTCATAACATGATGCAGCCACCACCATGCTTGAAACTATGAAGAGTGGTACTCAGTGATGTGTTGTGTTGGATTTGCTCCAAACATAACGCTTTGTATTCAGGACATAAAGTACATTTCTTTCCCACATTTTTTTGCAGTTTAACTTTAGTGCCTTATTGCAAACATGCATGATTTGGAATATTTGTATTTTGTTCGGGCTTCCGTCTATTCACTCTGTCATTTAGGTTAGTATTGTGTAGAACTACACCGTTTGTTGATCCATCCTCAGTTTTCTCCTATCACAGCCATTAAACTCTGTAACTGTTTTAAAGTCACCATTGGCCTCATAGTGAAATCCCTGTTACCTCCCTCTCTGGTAAGTGAGTTAGGAAGGACGCCTGTTTCTTCGTTTCTTCCATTGTGTAACTAATAACTTCACCATGCTTAAAGGGATTACTCAATGTCTACTATTTTTTACCCATCTACCAATAGGTTCTTTGCGAGGCGTTGGAAAACCTTCCCGGTCGTTGTGGTTGAATCTGGGTTTGAAATTCACTGCTCGACTGAGGGACCTTGCAGATAATTGTATGTGTGGGGTACAGAGATGAGCTAGTCATTCACAAATCATGTTAAACACTATTATTGCACACAGAGTTCATGCAACTTATAATGTGACTTGTTAAGCACATTTTTACTCCTGAACATATCTAGGCTTACCATAACAAAGGGGTTGAATACTAATTGATTCAAGACATTCCAGCTTTTCAGTTTGTTTTTGATTTGCAGAAATTTCTAAAAACATAATTCCACTTTGACATTATGGGGTATTGTGTGCAGGCCAGTGACACAACATTGAAATGTAAATCCATTTTAAGTTCAGGCTTTAACACAACAAAATGTGGAAAAGGTCAAGGGGTGTACTTTGTAAAGGCGCTGTACATACCTAAGTATCAAAACCATTTGTCAAAAAGGGGTTTTGATACCTATGATCTAACTTTTCAAAAGGCTTACACAAGCAAATAGTGTTTAAGTGAGGTCAATGATATCTCTGGAGGGAGGCAGTAGGCTGTGCATGGTCTTTAAGCGCAGCAGTCGGTGGGACCAGCTATGTTTGGCTTGAGAAGGTCTGGAAAAATACTTGATGACAACCTGGACCATGTTTACAGCATAGTCTAACATGGTGGGAGCTAGCTAACAGGAGAGCCTTCTGCTCATGTTCTCACAATACGCCTCCTGTAGCAATCTACTCTAAGACGCTTTGTATAATCTTTCATTCCTTCGGATTTAGGTGTGAGGAGTTTAAAAAGTAGCGCTTTGGGGGTCGAACAGTCTGCTCGGTAAAGTCCCAATGCTGCCGCCAGTAGTTAAAATGCTATCCTACTGTGTATTCTCTCAACATGTAGGAAGGGGGTGTTTTGGGGTTCTGAATATAAGAAGATACTAGGGGCGTTAAGAGAGAGATAAGACTGGATACCCGGGTGTTGTAAGAGGGGCCTATGAGGGTGGCAACGGGGTTAAAGAAGTGGCGGTAAGACACCGCGTGTATGCGGGCGCTCAGACGGAGATATCATTCATTTTATAGGGTGGTAAGAGGGGAGTAAGAAACGGGTAGGAAGGTGAAGAAAATAGGGAAAAATAGGACGATACAAGAGTAAGACTGTGACATGTATTTTATTTGTTTATTTTATTTAACCTGTATTTAACTAGGCAAGTCAATTAGAACAAATTCTTATTCACAATTACGGACTACACCGGCCAAGCCCGGACGACGCTGGGCCAACTGTGCGCTGTCCTATGGTACTCCCAATCACGGCCGGTTGTGATACAGCCTGGATATATAAATGAGAATAAGAGGCAGGAGTTGGATAGGATGGCGCTTTGGAGGGGGTTAAAGTAGTACTAGAAAGGGTGAAGGGAGAATGGCTAATAACGGGAGAATATGACGTTATTAAGAGGGGTCATGGGTTGAAGTGTGAAAAGAGGGTGATGCCTTCTGTTACCTGTCAGCTCCCTTTGCCACCGTTCCACTCTGCGGTCTAAATCTGTGTCTTTTGGGGCTGTGTATCGGGAGCAGATGAGCTGGATTTGGCCTTTCTCACACGTTTTAAAATTCCTCGTCATGGGTAGCAGTGTAGAGCACTGTTCAGCCACAGCCGAACAGCACCGATCTCAACAATACCACGGAATTCAACATGCAATATGAAGGCAGAGGAGATAGCGTGCTTTGTAAACAGTGTGTTATGAAATAATGTAGTTGTGGTGCTGTATTTGATATTGTTGTCTGATACACGTACATTTGACTGGCTAAGTAGCTATAGCAAAAGGAGGAAAGAAAGTGACTTAGTAAAATAGCACGAGGACGTGCAAAGAACAGAGTAGGCCTAGGCTAAGAAGTATAGGTCTGCTATGTTCAGCTCAAACAACACTGGTCCACAGTGGATTACTTCTTTCAAGAGCCCATAACAATATGCATCCCGTGTTTTAAGCCTCCGCCAAGCACTAATGACCTCTAAATACAGTCTATCTGATTAATTACACGTCCTACCACTCTCCCACTGTGAAACTAAACCTGACACCTGTTTGGGCATGTTTATCACAGCTGACAAGTAACGCATTTGTTAATTTCCAATTGTCCTTAGCCCGTTCGAAACACAACACTGGGCATAGAGACCCGGGAAGAGGAGAAGAGAAACGCTATGTACACCGCCCTGTATTCCCCAACGGCATTCCTGCCTGCTCCCGCTGCAACCCAGCGTGATATTCCACACGGAGCGGATTCCAAGAGCTCTGTTTTAGGTGTAATAATCTAATTTTAGTGGGACTGTGAGGGAGGTGCAATTGACAGACTGCACAGAATGGATTATCCCCGCTGCCACTCGTATCATTAGCGAAAGGCCCATGTCCTGTACCTCTGGTTCGCACCTCCAACGCCTGCTATGTGAGCCCCTCTGTCTAAGGTCAGGAAGAGAAATGGAGCGACACAACAGAGATTACTTACATTGAAAAGCCTTTTCATACAGGCCAGACACCTCAGCTTGGACATATGTAGGGGTTGAATAAGAAAACACATGCCCTAAAGGAAGCAAGGCTATTTCTCCCAATTTCACTGTTTTCTTTTCCCACGCTGTTTCATAAATTATCACACAGGTCGGCAATGCGCTAACCCATGGAGGTTTCGATTCAATGTCGATATTGAAAAACAGATGGACATGAAATCCTTGTCCGTGATTTTTCATATTCAAGTAACGCCATGAAATGAAAGTGAAGACCATTTTACTAAGTGGAAGACATAATTTTGGAATTCATGGTAATTAATTGCAAGTCACAGAGAAACGAGAAACAGAATCCTATAAAAGTAGATTTTGACCAGCCATTGATTTAGAATCGGAACATGCCTAAATCAGTCAAGTCAAAGCACGCAAGAAGAAGAATTAGACGTACGCTATTTAGTTTGATTTAAATTCAACTGACCGAAGATTATGACAAGATAACATGAACATGTTAATTAAATCCCCCTCGAAGCATTGTTCATGGAGTCAGGAACGGAGATAAAAATCTCTTCAGATATGAGCAGCCTGTGTTGACCTTGAACTCGCTAAACGAAAAATATTGGAGACAATTCGAGAGACCATATGCGTTTGGAATTACCATTTGTCTCATTAGAAAGAATAACATAGAAACCTAATAGAGTATTTTCTTGTTGCAAAAATGTATTATTATTATTTATAATTACTATGAATAAACGTATTGTTATGAATATTCTGATTTTCATATTAATACATTGCATGCTCATTTAATTGCCAACCTAGCCAATTGAGATAAGTTTAGGAAAATATTATATTGGCTATATCCTTAAATGTCCCCCTATCTTAATTAAATAATTTGAATCTGATTTAGACAAAAGGGTGTATAAATGAAACGCCCTTCAAAGAATATTGGTTGGATTGCTTCATTTAGCACAAATTGTTTTGGCAAGAGTCCTTTATGTGCGGGGCCAAATTGTCTATAATTGCCCACTCCAGTAATTTACTCAATTGGATGATCATATACGCATTTAAGTGTTATCATGTTTCTGGTCATTTTCGTTTCCTTTTCTCGAAATAAGTATATTTATCATTGCTGTTGTCGCTCGTCCTGAAATTGGCTGTAAGAAATACACAGGCCCATAGGCCTATCCCTGTTTTCAAGAGAGATATGCGATATTCCCGATACCTACAGACATATTAATAATAATAACAATAACAAAACATAATTGGATTTAATTATGTTCAGTGTAATTGTAACATAAATAAATGAGAGCCCAATTGCAAGTGCCAATGATGGCTTGTGTTTCTCTTAAAAAAGTGGCGCTGGACTGCTTAACACAATTCTAATCATCCACTTGATTACTTAGATATCAGATAGTCCTAAAGATATTACTGTCAAATCTCTTTAAATGATTCTCAATCTAATACTTCCAAAATATTTGTTTTCATAAATAAACTCTCTCTACTAAATGAACAGTGTTTTTAAATAATTGTAACATTTACTAAACGCAAAATATGTATTACCTTAGGTTAGGATATGCAGATGTTAAATAAACAAAATAGTCTTCAATCATACAATACTATTCTAATAAAAATGGTCACAGGCAAATTGAATTCACACTTTTGAGCAATGCCACTATCATATTCAGATATAAACCTAGGCTATATTCCCACGAAGAGAACAGGTGTATATCAAATCAATCTTCAATAACAAATGTGTAAATAATCCGTTTGATACAAAACGCTGACTGTAAAGCTTACCTACCCATGGAGAGACAATATTGAGCACTTGAAGCGCGAACTTTGGCACGCTCACCGGGTCCAACTAATCAACTTGTCAATGCCTGTAGTCCTTCCATTCTAAATTTAAAACAGGTCCATCAACTTCGTGAGAAAGAACCAACAGCAAGAAAGAAATATACACATAAAAATATAAATATGAGAACACTCACTATTTGCGTCTCAATTCTTGATCTCCCTTCTCTCGCCGCGGCTCATGTGGTATTTATTAATATAGGCGATGCGGTCTTTATTAATATAGGCGCGCAACACGTTGACAGTTATCCGGCGGTGCTGTGCTGTGCCCATGGTGTGGAGATCCAACTCGCTGCAGTCCGCCACCGTAGGGGGCGTCCCGTCCAGTCCTGACGTCAAGACGCTGCCGCCTCTCAGCTTCAACTCACATCTGCACAGTCCGTTTGGCGTTTCAAGTGCATTACTGGCAGGCAATTTGAAGACACAGACAATTGAGACAAAGTGGCTTCAATTACCGAGAAGTTCATCTTGCTGTCGAAGACTTCAATCCGCTGTAACAATATTTGTTCTCGTTTTCCAAACGTGCAATGGAAAAATATTGTAACCACATAGGCTAGTAGCTCTTACATGCGGTAGTTAGTAGTAACTTAGCAGATGAACTAAAGCAGATACAGATGGGAAGCATGAAATAAAAGAGAATGGATGGATGGTGGCGGGATGGAGGGAGGGCGGAGAAGCGAGTGCCCTGAGGGAGGAGAGGAACTTTCCCAGAGAAGCCCATTAAACAGATTGATGACTTCCCTCAAGGAATGTTTCCCCAGGTGTGTGTGTGTGTGTGTGTGTGTGTGTGTGTGTGTGTGTGTGTGTGTGTGTGTGTGTGTGTGTGTGTGTGTTCAAGTAGTTACTCTGAGTAGTTTAGAAATGCTGTCCTTGGAAGGTTGACAAGGTCAATAAAATAAATTGGGGGGAGAAATCACTATTACATTTTGGCAGAGTTTATGTAGCCTAATAAAGACACTATACACTGCCAAACTCTCGGTTAGCTGGAGGAACATTGTTTTTCTTTGAAAGCTTAGTCGATTTAGCAAAGCAAGTCTATGAGACAGAAGCTGTTAAGACAGTTAAAGGCGACAAGTACTAGGGACGTAAAATCCAATAGTGTGTGTGTGTCCGATATACTGTGAGAGGGTAGTAGCAGGTGCACGTGTCCTGCCAAAAATCTGTACCCTGCAGCAAGATGTAACTAATAAAGTGGGCCTAAACAAGGCATTGGTATTTGTCAGACTTCCCCCTCCGTCATAACAGTAAACACGAGGTTTGTTCTTCACAGAATCAGAACAGACTTCACAAGTTATTGACTTCCGTTATGAGCGGTTGAAATCTTGACACCCAAAGTGTTATAATAAGCATACACAAACCCAGCTGTGGACAACATTGTTTTTTATTCAAGTGTTGTCTACAGATGATTCTCCTCGTGTTTCCCGGACCTTCATGTTGTTGCCAGCTTGCCAATCGGTGACACCGGTACACCTGCAGACGCTGCCAGTCCCATGTCACAGCTGAAAGAACCAGGGACTGGGAGGAAGAGTACGACCCTGGCTACCTCATGTCACCTACTTCCCCAGGCTGCTCCCATATGGACAAAGGACCCATGACCCCATAGGACAGGCCACCTTGTGTCTGGGGGTGGTTATGATCACCTCTCTACTGGAGATCACCGTCGTCTCCCCAAAGTAGGACTCTGGTACCGCATTGACATCACATCCTGGAATAGACTAAAACACACAAGGTACTGTAATAAACCTAGGGAATTTGGTTACAATTTCTTGCAAGCAGCTTCACCACAGTACAAGGCAGTATTCACCAAACCTAGCATTGGAGGGCTGGCTACTGTCCACTGTATGCAGGCTTTTGTTCCAGTCCAGCAGTATTAAAACAATTGTATTGAATCATCAAGTCTCGTGATTTTCAACATGTATTTTAGATCAAGATCAAAAGCCTGCAGGTCTTGAAAAGCCTGCAGGGTTGGCAAGCAATGCTCTGAAGACAAATCTCAAAGCCCCATATGTTATTTTCTATTGAAGTAGTGCTAGAGTACTGCAATACCAACACTCAGCCACCCACTCTGTCAGTGACAGATTCATTCAATTGTTGGAAGCAGTTGGGTAGCAGACTGAACATGCTGCAATGTAAAACTTGGAAAAATATAAACACAACCATACCAAATTCATATTCACAAAGGCGTAACCATAGAATTAGGAATTAGAACATTGCAGTGGACATGAACCTTCTTATGATGGTGCAAAGGTCAGTCATGTTGATGTTGGTCAGGGAGTTGATCATCCATGGTTAGCCAGTGCTGTGATAACATATTTTGTAAAACAATGAAAGTGAAGAATTTATCTGCACTGTATGCGTGTTAACTAGCTCGCCAGTTTTAGAGGATTGATTCAATACATTTTTCTAATTAACTGCCAATATGGCAACATTCTATTCAAACAATCAGTTGATGATAGGACTTAGACAAGTTGTAAATTCAACAAGTACTGATATTGTATCATATAATAGCACTCAGAGCTTTTTAAGAAAACAAAATCAGAAATGTATGGTTTGTTTACATATATTTTAGAGGCTATTTATCCAGAACATTTGTGTTAAACCCAAGTTAAACCCAAGTATTATTTTTACCTTTATTTAACTAGGCAAGTCAGTTAAGAACAACTTCTTGTTTACAATGACGCCCTATGGGACTCCCAATCACAGCCAGATGTGATGCAGCCTGGATTCAAACCAGAGACTACAGTGACACCTTTGCACAGAGATGCAGTGCCTTAGACAGCTACGCCACTCGGGAGCCCTTAAATTGTATTTATATTTATATGGTAGTATAATGCCATTACACAATTTCTGATACATCACACCTTAACTTTTGTTTTCCTGCATAAGTAAAAGCAGGAAATGCATCAGCTATGTTTCTACTGACATTAATTAGACTGGTTTCCCATTTTCACCCCATTATGGAACTTTGAGGGTTCATGACATAGCCCCTCTAGTAATCTTTATTGACGTAACATGAAATCAGATCAGACAGAAATGAAGGACATACGTTATATTTACATCTTCAGCATTCTAAATATGTTGAATTGACATGTTGAATTGACTCAGGCTCAAAGTTCAAGGTGTGAGGTCAAAGGTTAAAGTTCAGAGTAAATAGCGTCAGAGGGAAAGAGGTGAAGCGAGAAGTTTCACTTACTCATTTTTGTATGGAGGTCAATGAGAGTCAAACTTGGTCAATAAAAATGGAATTGCTAATTTGCAATGTGAGGCTTATTTGATCGAACAGAAGTTTCGTAATGGTTAGGTTGTGACAAATTCACTGATATAAGTGGATGCACATGGCATTTTGGCAACTTTGAAAAAAAATAACTATGTTGTAATAGGGGATGGGGGGGTGGATCAGCTTTAATGTTGCAAATAGATTTTGGGTTCTATCAATGTAATTATCTGCATCATTTCCAATCCAGGAATTTCCACCAGAGCTGTTGCCAGATAATTAAATTGTAATTTCTCTACCATACGCCGCCTCCAACCTCATTTTACAGAATTTGGCAGTACGTCCAACTGGGCTCATAACCACAGACCACGTGTAACCACGCCAGACCACGTGTAACCACGCCAGACCACGTGTAACCACGCCAGACCACGTGTAACCACGTCTAACCACGCCAGCCCAGGACCTCCACGTCCGGCTTCTTCACCTGCAGGATCATCTGAGACCAGCCACCCGGACAGTTGATGAAACTGGGTTTGCACAACCGAAGAATTTCTGCACAAACTGTCAGAAACAGCCTCAGGGAAGCTCATCTGCGTGCTTGTCATCCTCACCAGGGTATTAACCTGACTGCAGTTCGGCGTCGAAAACTGACTTCAGTGAGCAAATGCTCACCTTCAATGGACACTGGGTCCCTGGAGAAGTGTTCTCTTCACGGATTAATTCCGGTTTCAACGGTACAGGGCAGATGGCAGACAGCGTGTATGGCGTCGTGAGGGCGAGTGGTTTGCGTTGTGATCAGAGTGCCCTATGGAGGTGGTGGGGTTATGGTATGGGCAGGCATAAACTATCGACAACGAACACAATTGCATTTTTTTTATGGCAATTTGAATACAGAGATAAATTGATGAGATCCTGAGGCCCATTGTCGTGCCATTCATCCGCTGCCATCATCTCATGTTTCAGCCAGATAATGCACGGCCCCATGTCACAAGGATCCATACACAATTCCTGGATGATGAAAACGTCCCAGTTCTTCCATGGCCTGCATACTCACCAGACATTTCTCCCACTGAGCATTGTTTGGATGCTCTAGATCAACGTGTACGACAGCATTCCAGTTCCCACCAATATCCAGCAACTTGGCACAGGCCACAATTAACAGCCTGGTCACACCAGATACTGACTGGTTTTCTGATCCATCTAAGGTATCTGTGACCAACTGATGCATATCTGTATTCCCAGTCATGTGAAATCCATAGATTAGTGCCTAATTTATTTATTTCAATTGACTGATTTCCATATATGCAAACAGTTGGATATTCACACAGCAGGAATATATACATAGCCAGAAAGAGAAATAGAAGGGTTAGGCACTTAAAATGTACGGCCCTCTCTCAGAAGGTGTCACGGTTGTCGTAAGAACGGGACCAAGGTGCAGCGGATGTTGAGTTCCACATATTTATTTCAAGGTGAAACTTTAAGCAAAAACAAGAAATCAATAAACAAACAACGAAACGTGACTATGTGGTGCTACATGCACAATACACAAAACAATATCCCACAAACACAGGTAGGAAAATTGCTACTTAAATATGATCCCCAATTAGAGACAACGATTACCAGCTGCCTCTAATTGGGAATCATACAAAACACCAACATATAAAATATAAACTAGAAGACACAGAAATTCTAAACAAGAATAACCCCTAGTCACACCCTGACCTACTACACCATAGAGAAACAAGGGCTCTCTATGGTCAGGTCATGACAAAAGGCACCGTTACAAAGCTGTAAATCAAAGAGAAAAAGAGAAACTTGTCAATTGTGCCCTGTAATTCAACAGTACAATTTAAGGCTATACATTGCAGCGGTAATATAAAAACAATATATATACCTTGCTGATAGACATACTGAGTATATAGCAACGATAATGACCTTATTTCTTATTACAAATATGCTAATGATAACCACACTAAACCCGAGGTAGCATGCACTGCATACACACAAACAATGCAAGCATTAGCTGGAAGCTAGCAAAACACGACTTATCTACAAAAACATAGCGCAGGTATATAACAAAAAAAACAATCACACCAAATATCCCACAGAGAAAATCCCCAAACGTACATGCTAAGGGGCGCACACAACACTTTAGTAAGGAAACCGCATGTTAAATATGGTGTCAGTTCCAGTTTCAAAAGTCTAACCGGCGCAAGATGACACGCACCTGTGATCCAGTGAGCAGAAGCCCTCAAGGTTAAATTGCGCTCAACTGACCTGTGCACACGCTGGAACCGTCCTCTGCTCACTCGACCACATTTTTTCTCTCTTAACTCAACGTTTGCTCTCACAACTATGTTTCATCTTGCTCGTGCACATTTTACTTTTCAGTTGGATTTGACACCAATGGTAAATGATCAATGAACCTACCAGGTACAACCTCAAATCTGTAAACAAGGGCACCCTCATAGATATCATCCTAACCAACCTGCCCTCCAAATACACCTCTGCTGTTTTCAACCAGGATCTCAGCGATCACTGCCTCATTGCCTGCGTCCGTAATGGGTCCGCGGTCAAACGACCACCCCTCATCACTGTCAAACACTCCCTAAAACACTTCAGCGAGCAGGCCTTTCTAAATGGACCTCGCCCGGGTATCCTGGAAGGATACTGACCTCATTCCATCAGTAGAGGATGCCTGGTTATTCTTTAAAAGTGCTTTCCTCACCATCTTAAATAAACATGCCTCATTAAAAAAAATGAGAACCAGGAACAGATATAGCCCTTGGTTCACTCCAGACCTGATTCCTCTTGACCAGCACAAAAACGTCCTGTGGCGTACTGCATTCGCATCGAATAGCCCCCGCGATATGAAACTTTTCAGGGAAGTTAGGAACCAATATACAGTGGTGCAAAAAAGTATTTAGTCAGCCACCAATTGTGCAAGTTGTCCCACTTAAAAATATGAGAGGGGCCTGTAATTTTCATCATAGGTACACCTCAACTATGACAGACAACATGAGGGAAAAAAATCCAGAAAATCACATTGTAGGATTTTAATGAATTTATTTGCAAATGATGGTGGAAAATAAGTATTTGGTCACCTACAAACAAGCAAGATTTCTGGCTCTCACAGACCTGTAACTTCTTCTTTAAGAGGCGCCTCTGTCCTCCACTCATTACCTGTATTAATGGCACCTGTTTGAACTTGTTATCAGTATAAAAGACACCTGTCCACAACCTCAAACAGTCACACTCCAAACTCCACTATGGTCAAGACCAAAGACCTGTCAAAGGACACCAGAAACAAACTTGTAGACCTGCACCAGGCTGAGAAGACTGAATCTGCAATAGGTAAGCAGCTTGGTTTGAAGAAATCAACTGTGGGAGCAATTATTAGGAAATGGAAGACATACAAGACCACTGATAATCTCCCTCGATCTGGGGCTCCACGCAAGATCTCACCCCGTGGGGTCAAAATGATCACAAGAACGGCGAGCAAAAATCCCAGAACCACACGGGGGGACCTAGTGAATGACCTGCAGAGAGCTGGGACCAAAGTAACAAAGCCTACCATCAGCAAGGGCATTGAATATGAAACGTGGCTGGGTCTTTCAGCATGACAATGATCCCAAATACACCGCCTGGGCAACGAAGGAGTGGCTTCGTAAGAAGCATTTCAAGGTCCTGGAGTGGCCTAGCCAGTCTCCAGATCTCAAACCCATAGAAAATCTTTGGAGGGAGTTGAAAGTCCGTGTTGCCCAGCAACAGCCCCAAAACATCACTGCTCTAGAGGAGATCTGCATGGAGGAATGGGCCAAAATACCAGCAACAGTGTGTGAAAACCTTGTCAAACGTTTTCTGTAAGTCTTCACCTCTGTCATTGCCAACAAAGGGTATATAACAAAGTATTGAGATAAACTTTTGTTATTGACCAAATACTTATTTTCCACCATAATTTACAAATCAATTCATTAAAAATCCTACAATGTGATTTTCTGGATTTTGTTTCTCATTTTGTCTGTCATAGTTGAAGTGTACCTATGATGAAAATTACAGGCCTCTCTCATCTTTTTAAGTGGGAGAACTTGCACAATTGGTGGCTGACTAAATACTTTTTTGCTCCACTGTACATACGTCTGCGTGTGGGTGTGCAAGTTGTATATTATTATACTTTTTTCCATTGTTACTTCATCAAATCTCTAGTAACCAATTATACACATACAATTATCAATTGTTTCATATTCTTCCCCCCCCCCACACAGACACACACGTTCCATTCACTCATACAATTTCCCTATATAACATTATAAATCAACTTATGTATTCACATCCACACCACCATCAAACACACACAGTAATACTCCCTTATTACTCTTTGTGCATCTTCCACGATTCTCTTGTCATTACCTCCTATGAATACATGTGTGTCTTCTGCGGTTCCTCTAAAGTATTTACAGTCGCCATAACCTCTACAGTATCTATAGTCCCTGAACATCCATATTTCATATAGCATCACAGTCCCATTAGCATCCATAGTATATATGGTCCCTATAGCATCGCAAAACTACCATTCTAGTGTTTTACTTGCTATATTGTATTTACTTTGCCACCATGGCCTTTTTTGCCTTTACCTCCCTTCACACCTCATTTGCTCACATCGTATATAGACTTGTTTATACTGTATTATTGACTGTATGTTTGTTTTACTCCATGTGTAACTCTGTGTCGTTGTATCTGTCGAACTGCTTTGCTTTATCTTGGCCAGGTCGCAATTGTAAATGAGAATTGTTCTCAACTTGCCTACCTGGTTAAATAAAGGTGAAATAAAATACAAATAAAATCGTAGTCTCTCAGCATCCATAGTATCAATAGTTTATATAGTCATAAATGCTATGGTCTCTATAGACTCTACAGTCTTGCCGCTTCCCATACATATAATTGTCGTGGTTTTCCGACCACGTAGATAGTTCTCATAAATGCCTACAATAACATCTTGTGCTATTTTCAGTGGTTCTCAGACCACGTAGACACTTCTCACATAAATTCCTACAGACAATTTTCAGTGGGGCCTCCTCACTCTAGCCTTTTTCTAAGACTGGTACCCTTCGTCTTTATATTTAGTTTTATGATTTTTATTTTATTTTTTTACTTACTGAAATCAGTTGTCATGTCCCTCAATTGCTCGAGGATGATGTGTCTCCTGAGCAGCTCACAGTAAGGGTCTGGTCTGGTCGAGTCCTCGTCGTCTTTTGGTCAGACGGGAATTTCCCTAATGAGTCATACAATGCGCCACCGGTTTTCCTCGCAGACCCTCACTGGAAAGCTCCGCAGGCAGATTCAATCAACCCTTTTTGTGATGCCAAATTGTTGAGGAAATTCTACACATGGACACTTGAAGTCAATCTTAAATTAATCATTGTTTATTAACAGCATGCTGGAGAGGTAACCGTCAAACTTAGATGCATAAAGTACCGGTCTGAAGTGAAGTCCCCTGGGGCAGTCCCGTTCATTCTCTTATATACTGCTTACACAGACTAGTTATATTTGCATGATTTAGCCTATTCATTATTCATAATTAATTCATCATTAATGTTTGGTTCATGCATGTGATCGACCAATACTGGTTCATGCATGTGACAGACTGATCTCTCCAAGCTGAGACCTTGAAACTGAGATATCCCTTTCTGTTCTCAAAACAAGGTTCTGGGCATACTGCCAAATTGCAGATACTGATAGTGAGGATTCCTCCCAGGCATGTTCATTCAGTGATTTGCATGAACACAGAAATGGGTTATTACAAAAGCACAAACATAACATTTTCCATCACACTCTGCCAAAACGTCCTTCCATCACCTCGTATGAAGATTACATAACATTACCATACAACAGAGTCATCTTCAACCTGAGAGGAAAGGGAATTACATCAGTGAATTGATTAGAACATCAGGGGTAACAATCTTACTGTGGCTGTCAGTGCCTGTGAGATCCCCCCCCCCCCTCATTTTTTATATTCTGTTTCATACATTTAATGTGAAACTCACCTGTATCCAAGTGCCACAGGCTTTCTTTGACAGGGAACTGGTAGATGGCAAAGGCTGCTGTGGTGTCAACAGGGCTGCAGATGTTATCATCGTCTCCTCCCTCTCCTCCAAGTAGACTGACAGTGGACAATTCCAGATGAGGTTCAGTGATGCCCACCACAACCACAAACTGACCATCCCTGGTGCAGTGGAGAGTCTGAGCGTGAGAGACACTAGCAACTTTATGTGATAGGTAGGCCTAGTTCAGATCTCTGACAAATTCAATTGGACATCCAAACAGCCAACACAAATCCATATAGCCCTAAACATTCACTAAAACAAGATTCAAGTTCTACCATCAGATCACAATTGAACTTAAACAGCGTATTAGGACTACCAGCATTCCCATAATAGCACAGCTCCCTGCCAAAACAACAGCTCAGACTCACACTCAGTCAAATGTACAGTGCCTTCTGAAAGAATTCAGATCCCCTGACTTTCTCCACATTTTGTTAAATTACAGCCTTATTCCACACCTCAATGGGTCAATGGCTGCTTTCGCAATTGGCTGCGTGACTATTGCAGCGCAATGGGTGTAACTTTTGTTCACTATTTCGATACATTTAGGAAACAAAACACATTTTATGAGGAGGATGGGATCCACCCAATTAAGGTGGGTTCCTAGATATTTTCACAGCATTATAAAGCTACGTTGAGACAATGAATTATCAATGACCCAAGCCCAGCTCAGTTAATCCCTACCATTGTGATGCTGAGTTGTCATTATGCTTCAGCAAATGTAAATTATCCCAGGGGCGTTGGTAGACACAATGTAAGTAATTTAATTTATGTTCCTCTAACTGCCCTGGAGGCCTCTGCTGATCCTACAGCTATTGTATACAGTAATCATGTGCCTATGATCCAGATGTATACTATTAACACCTAGGCGGTGTGCCCTAGTAGGAAATCCACCGTGTGCAGCTCACCCTGCACTAAACTAAATAACATGAGTATATTTACTTCTGCTAAGCTTCCCAGTAAAGCAATGAAAACAAGCAAGCATCCCAGAAAAGTGCTCAAAATTAACTACATATGCTGACGTGGGCTAAGAAACAAGGTTCATGAAATCAATAATTTGCTATTAACAGATGACATTCATATTATATCTATCTCTCAAATTCACTTAGATAATACATTTGATGATACAGTAGTAGCAATACAAAGTTATTACATTGATAGAAAATACAGAAATGCCAATGGTGGAGGTGTTGCTGTTTATATTCAGAACCACATTCCTGTAAAGCTTAGAGAGGAGCTCATGTTAAATACTGTTGAAGTAATATGTCTTCAGGTTCATCTGCCTCATCTAAAGCCCAATCTTGTGGGAAGCTGCTATAGACTACCAAGTGCTAACAATCCGTTTCTGGATAGTGTGTGAAATGCTTGATAATGTAATGCGATATCAACAGAGAGAGATATTTTCTGGGTGATTTAAATATTGACAGGTTTTCAACAAGCTGGCCCCTCAAGAAAAAGCTTCAAACTTTTCACCAGTGCCTGCAACCTGGTTCAGGTTATCAGTCAATCTGACAGGTTAGTTACAAACAGCACAGGAATGAAATCATCAAATCTAGTCTGCTTTCTATTCCGCAACAAAGCCTCCTTCACTCACGCCACTCACGACTATCCTACCGATCCTCGACTTCGGCGATGTCATCTACAAAATAGCTTCCAATACTCTACTCAGCAAACTGGATGTAGTTTATCACAGTGCCATCCGTTTTGTTACTAAAGCACCATATACCACCCACCACTGCGACCTGCATGCTCTAGTCGTCTGGCCCTCGCTACATATTCGTCGCCAGACCCACTGGCTCCAGGTCATCTACAAGTCCATGCTAGGTAAAGCTCCACCTTATCTCAGTTCACTGGTCACGATGGCAACACCCACCCGTAGCACGCGCTCCAGAAAGTGTATCTCACTGATCATCCCTAAAGCCAACACCTCATTTGGCCGCCTTTCCTTCCAGTTCTCTGCTGCCTGTGACTGGAACGAATAGCAAAAATCGCTGAAGTTTGACACTTTTATCTCCCTCACCAACTTCAAACATCTGCTATCTGAGCAGCTAACTGATCGCTGTACATAGTCCATTGGTAAATAGCCCACCCAATTTACCTACCTCATCCCCATACTGTTTTCATTTATTTACTTTTCTGCTCTTTTGCACACCAGTATCTCTACCTGCACATGACCATCTGATCATTTATCACTCCAGTGTTAATCTGCAAAATTGCAATTATTCGCCTACCTCCTCATGCCTTTTGCACACAATGTATATAGACTATTTTTCCTTTTTTTCTACTGTGTTATTGACTTGTTTATTGTTTACTCCATGTGTAACTGTGTTGTCTGTTCACACTGCTATGCTTTATCTTGGCCAGGTCGCAGTTGTAAATGAGAACTTGTTCTCAACTAGCCTACCTGGTTAAATAAAGGTGAAATAAAAAATAAAACTTTTTTTTTTTTAAATGTACTGATCACATCTTTACTAATGCTAGGGAAATTAGCTTGAAAGCTAATTTCATCCATCGGATGTAGTGATCACAATATAGTAGCCATATCTAGGAAAATCAAAGTTCCAAAGGATGGGCCTAAGATAGTGTATAAGTCATACAATAATTTTTGTAGTGATTCCTATGTTGATGTAAATAATATTTGTTGGTCTGTGGTGCGTAATGAGGAGCATACAGACGCTTGCACTTGACACATTTATGAAATTGCTTATTCCAGTTACTAATAAGCATGCGCCCATTATGAAAATGACTGTAAACACTGAAATCCCTGTGGCTCGATGAGGAATTTAACAATTGTATGGTTGAGAGGGATGAGGCTAAAGGAATGGCAGGAATGGCTGCACAACCAATTGGCAAACCTATTGCAAATTGAGAAATTCATGTCACTAATCTGAATAAAAAGAAGAAACTACACTATGAAACAAAGTTAAGTGATATAAAAAGGCAAACTCAGCTCCATCATTCATTGAATCAGCTCATTCATCACAAAACCGACTGATATTGCCAACTATTTTAATGTTTTTTTAATTGGCAAGATTAGCAAATTTAGGCATGACATGCCAGCAACAAACGGTGACACTATATGTAACAGTATAACTTTAGACCGTCCCCTCGCCCATACCCGGGCGCGAACCAGGGACCCTCTTCACACATCAACAACTGACACCCACGAAGCATCGTTACCCATCGCTCCACAAAAGCCGCGGCCCTTGCAGAGCAAGGGGAACTACTACTTCAAGGTCTCAGAGCAAGTGACATCACGGATTGAAACGCTATTTAGCGCGAACCACCGCTAACTAAGCTAGTGTTTCACATCCGTTACACTCACCCCCCTTTTGACCTCCTTTTCCGCAGCAACCAGTGATTCGGGTCACGGTACCAATGTAACAGTATAACTTTAGACTGTCCCCTCGCCCATACCCGGGCGCAAACCAGGGACCCTCTGCACACATCAACAACTGACACCCACGAAGCATCGTTACCCATCGCTCCACAAAAGCCACGGCCATTGCAGAGCAAGGGGAACTACTACTTCAAGGTCTCAGAGCAAGTGACGTCACCGATTGAAACGCTATTTAGCGCGAACCACCGCTAACTAAGCTAGCGTTTCACATCCGTTACATATACATCCAAGTATATCTGACCAAATTTTGAAAGACAAGCATTGTTATTTTGAATTCCGTAAAGTGAGTATGGAAGAGGTGAAACAAGTATTGTATATCAACAATGACAAGCCACCAGGGTATGACAACTTGGATGGAAAATTACAGAGGAAAATAGTGGATGATATTGCTTCTCCTATTTGCCATATTTTCAATTTCAAATCTAAAAGCATTTTATTTGGGACAAATCGTTCACTAAACCATAAACCTCAGCAGCTAATGGGGATCCATAATAAATACACATTGTGGTTAACCGAACAACTGACGTAATTTTGCCAAAACATAAAGGACCATCAGCACCAAGAGCCAAACACTGAGCCAACAGGGTGCATTTCGCGTCACCAAATAACTTGGTGAAAAGTTCTTCTTCTTCAAAGTTTAATTGGCGGAATACATCCAAAAAAGGTGGTTCGCTGCCACCTACTAAAAATAAATCATTATTTGCAGAAAAAAAATAAGTAAAGTCAATATACTCCTTCAGTCAAATGCACTCAGATCCTTACACAGGTTCTGGGGATGAGAGGAGAAAGCATTGTCAGACATTATTCCCTGCAGTGTCTCAGCAGTGAGATCATTGATATCCAAGAACATTTCACCTGCTTTCACAATGATTTCCAGTTTCTTCCATTTTTTGTTGTTAGTTTGTCCCGTACAATTAATCACCTTTGCAAATAAATGCAACAAAATCAACCTTCACAATTAAGTATTTTCAGGATCTCTCAACTGACTGACATCCACATAACTGTTGGGCATCACCCACTGCCATAGCTGCATCATCTCTGCTCGCTGCTTCAACCTTTTTCACTGCCTCTGCATAGGAGAGCTTCTCAACAGCCCTGATCCTTCCTACTTGGACCTTCTTCACCCTAAACAGGACACTCGGGGCAAATGTTTTACATTTATGACATTGAAGTGGCTTTTGTACGTACGTTTGCGCTGCAGATCTAATACAGTCCTGCTTTACAAGGGTCGGGAGAAATTCATCATCAAAACGTAAAAACAGAAAGGCTTTCCTCCTTTCCATTCACAGTGCAGGTTAAGCGATGTGAATAAACTATTCCTGGCATGTTCATCTTAAACCATGAAGCCTCAATATCTATCGAGACGCCAGATATGACACCTTTAATCGGTGCCCTACTCGATAATCATAGCATTCCACTTCATGCGTCGACCATTTGTGCATCCACAGTGCTTTCTCCTTTTGACACACATGAAAACAACACCATACCACTCCTGGTCACTTTGACTCTACTTCTCCCAATGCATCCTTCACAATCTTTGTGACGGCAAACGGGTTTCCCACCAAAAACATCCTTGCTCATGAACCGCACAAGGAATGAGGCATTATCATACCGAAGCTTATCTTGATTTACAACTAGTCCTTTAAGCTCCATTCTAAGATGTTACAGTATTCCACTCATTTCCTCAATCTATACTCGCGCCAACAGAATCAAGCATCGCTTCTGCTTCCTCCATTACTCTCAAACCAAAGTTAGAGATTCTTCTTTAGGTTTTATGGCAAACAAGTCAGTGCTTCAGCAATAAAACATTCCATAGAGATAGCAATTAGTTCTAATTATTAATCAATTAATCAGAATTTTTGGAGATAATGAGTTGACCAATCAGGTATAGTCTTCTGGCAGGTGGGACCGATTAGAATAGGGATGATGTCACTTTCCATAAGGCAAAAATATATTTTTTACCACATGGAAAATATTTTCCTACATTTGTGAAATAGGAATGATCAATGATGTAGCACAAAAGTAGTCAACCTAGTCAAAGGCCAATAAACAATTGTGCAGGTAAAGTTCTGTGGTCACAATTTGCCCTAGTTGAACTACTCGAATGTTTGTTGTAAAAAATATATATATATATAAAATTTCATTTGAACACTGTGACTAAGTAGTTGAGATTGGAATGGTTGATTCTGGGTTGAGAAGAGAGCCAGGCTCCAACCTTATGAAGATGACTCTTTATAGATCCTTTATTTGAATTCTGGCAACTCCGCCTTAGTGTTGTTTCTTAATGTGCTTGGCTGTATCTGCTGGGTTCACATACTTTTGGTTGATTTGCAGTACCATCCTCAGGGCCAAAAGCCTGTATAAACACTGGGACAGAAAAAACAGGAGAATACACTATTTCAATTTAGTTTATTTCCTTCAAAAAGAAAAACACGTGTAAAATCGTACATGTTCCCATCATCGTAGACACCTAAACAGAGCTGAATGTTGGATATTTGTGCCACATAATATTATGGAAGCAAGACTAATAGCGCACCTTCCACACAAAAAAACAACACTTGTTGCTCTGGTCTAGGCCAGGGACCCTGACAGATCAATGCAGTTCAAGACAATTTCAAAAATATACCACAAGATGGCAGCACATTACAAGTTCTCACATCTCCAGCCAGGTAGCTACGCTGACTTTCATTGGATATGCAATTGTACCATTTAAAAACAAATCCAGTATCCCAATGTTCTTGCTCCCTATACCGTAGAAGGCATGTGAAAAGCTAAATTAAATTCAGACAAATTTCAACACTCACATGTACACAATGTGATAAGAGTTTATTCAAATTTAAAAACGGTACATATTGGATTTAGGAAACAAAAATGTACCATATAGTGGTACACGAATACAAAACATGGGCACACTTCGACAGGGTAAAAAGGCTTTCCAATTTCCTATACTTCCCCATCTTAGATAATGCAGTTGGTTTTCAATTTACTTTCATGTTGTAGTGTTCTGTAGCATTCTCAGTTTCAACTTACCTACTGAAAAGGGACAGGTGTGTGTAAATTGATGATATTGATTTGATGTAAACTGTAAACAATGACACATCTATGACTATTCCAATGTTGGACACAACTGGATTGCCCCTTGCTCCATAGATACACTACATGACCAAAAGTATGTGGACACCTGCTCGTTGAACATCTCATTCCAAAATCATGTTCATTAATATCGAGTTGATCCCCCCCTTTTCTGCTACAACAGCCTCTACTCTTCTGGGAAGGCTTTCCACTAGATGTTGGAACATTGCTGCAGGGACTTGCTTCCATTTAGCCACAAGAGCATTAGTGAGGACTGGCACTGATGTTAGGCGATACGCCTGGCTCGCTCTCGGCATTCCAAGTCATCCCAAAGATGATCAATAGGGTTGTCAGGGCTCTGTGGAGGCCAGTCAAGTTCTTCCACACTGATCACAAACAAACCACTTCTGGACCTTGCTTTGTGCACAGTGACATTGTCGTGCTGAAACAGGAAAGGGCCACCCCCAAACTGCAGCCACAAAGTTAGAAGCAAAGAATCTTCTACCATGTCATTGTATGCTGTAGCGTTAAGATTTCCCTTCACTGGAACTAAGGGGCCTAGCCCAAACCAGGAAAAACAGTCCCAGACCATTATTCCTCCTCCACCAAACTTTACAGTTGACACTACGCATTAGGGCAGGTAGCTTTATTCTGGCATCCGCCAAACGAAGATTAGACTGTGGGACTGCCAGATGGTAAAGCGGGATTCATCACTCCAGAGAACGCGTTTCCATTGCTCCAGAATTTAATAACGGCGAGCTTTCCACCACCTCTACTGCCAATGTTTGTCGATGGGGATTGCATGAATGTGTGCCCGATTTTAAACACCTGTCAACAACGGGCGTGGCTGAAATTGCCGAATCCACTAATTTGAAGGGGTGTCCACATACTTTTGTAGATATAGTGTATGATAATAGAGTGGTGAAGGTTTGGGAGACTTGACTTAGCTCACTTTTAGCTTTCTGAGGAGCAAGACAGGAGGCGGATTGTCGATGCAGAGATAGGAATTGTAATGTTCAGTTGGTTGGTCTGCTACATACAGTATTATTGATGTTGAATGTAACTTTGCTCCATGCATTCTAACTATGTTCCACTCCAAATATCGTATGACCATTTGGGAAGGAAAGAGGGGTAGTTCTGTTAGGGAGACTTTCACTCCGCCATTTTGGATGATTTCACAGTTCTCCTGCATCGTGAGTCTTCCCTCCTCCCTCTTCTTCACTTGCTACCTCCACTTTGGATCCCTTCTTTCCCATGTCACCCTTCCAAACCTCCTGTAGACATTCTGAGGGAGAGAGGGAAAACCCAGGTAAGTGTTTAACTATGTGAACACGTGTATGTTGTGTTTGCCACTATTCAAGTGTCTTGGGTGAGTGTGTGCTTTAGGTATACGTTTGCAAGTGTGTATGCTATAGTGTGTGTGTCCAAACCTTGCTCGGAGGTCTTGAGAATGTGTGTCTCACACAGGAAGCGCTCCAGCCTCTCCTCCTGATGGTGGAAGTACCAGTCCTCCACAACCTCCTCATACTGCTCTAGCATCGTCTCACACTGAAACAACCCAACACCCACTTATTGTCATGAACACGCACAACCCTCTGCCTGTAAAGCTGTGTGTTGATGTGTAAACACACACGGGTATGTACCTGTTTCTTCATGTCGGACACCTCCACTGAGGGTTCGTCCCAGAGTTCATAGGGCAGACCCAACTCCACCTTCACCCCCTTATGGACCAGGTTCTTCAGAGTGGCCATGGTCTGACTGGTACCCTAAAACACACACAGATGGTTAGTTGACTCAGGTGTGTTAATACTGGGCTGGAACAAAATCCTGCATGTGCCATGTGGGTCCACAGGACCAGGATTGAAGAACACTGTTCTAAAGCATGAACATTGGTTAAACTGCGAAGATGGAGAGGTATGAGGACCTTGGCGTATCGGAGGCTGCCAGGTCTCTCAGCATGGACACTGTACTGTAGGATCCCTTCACAGATGTTATCCACTGCCTCCGTCAGACGGGTCTCACTGAAAACAGTTATTTCAAAAATCACAACTACAAAATGAGTGGTCAAATCACTTCAGTCTATGACAAGAGAGCAGAGCTCAATGAGAGGCTTGCCTCTCCTTCTCCATAACATAAAAGTGGCTTCCTCTCCATGTATCCTTCCATTCATCGATCTTAAAGGCCAGTTGACCCATCCTGTTTTATCACATCAACACGGTTGAAGGAGAGGAGGGACACTTTAAAGTACTCGTCCTGGGGTTACTTACGAGGTATTGTATTTGATCTTGCGTCTGCGTTTACCCGTGTCCAGCACTGCTCCTAGCTCCAGAACCTCCTTGGACCGACCCGTCTTCTCCAAGGCTGCTTGGAGCTCCACCGTCAGGAACTTACACACTATAGGGTTCCGACAGGCGGATGTTGTTCAAATGCATGTTAATTTACATTTATAAACACGTCCCATGTAAGTAAGAAAATGCATTCAGACACTGAATCTCCTAGTTAGTTATCTAGCTAACGTTAGCTAAGTCTACAAAAAAGCTAACGCTGAGCAAGACATCGTCACATTCAATGTGTAACTACTGTAGCTAACGTTACCTTCGCATCGATTGGGCAGTCTTTCGTCCTCGGCTGATATAGCGAAGCTGCACACCCAAAAAAGGCACAAGAGGAAAAGTTCCATTGCAACTTTTCGCCAACTTGATTCCCTAAATCCGTTTACAGAAGCCACATCGGCATTTTTCTGAGAGACTCACAGCACGTAAATGGCAAGGCGCATGCGCAGTGTAGTAGTTGAAGCTTCCCAAAAAGGTATTCACTTAACACAGCCAGAAAGTCATAAATATGGCTAAACCCCGCTATTTCCACAATTTATTTTCATACAATATTATTTCAGCCCTAACCTTAACCACACTTATAACCGTATGACTAACCTTAAATTAAGGCCAAAAAGCGATTATTTATTATTTTCATACATCTTTACGTTGCAGCCAATTGTGACTTTGTGGCTGTGTTATCTAGTGGAAAACACAAGGGGAAAGGCGGATCGTGCGAATCCGATTTAGGAAATCTAGTCGAGCATTGAAACATTCAAACTCAAGGTGGGGAAAGATATTTAGAATGGACATTTGTAAAATGTAAACATTACAAAAAAAGATGAACGTGCATTTATTTTTTCTCATAGGGATTGTATTAAGTGAGTTTAGAGCTTTGGAGTCGCAAGCCCCCACTCCCCAGTTAGCAATGAGCACTCTGGCCAGAGGAAAGAGTGCTGTGCCTTTTTAGCCGATTTATCACGCGGCTGCAATGCTCCTGAAGTTCACGTGCCGTTTTCCTCGCACAGCCTTTGCTCGTCAGTGCTATAATTCAGAGCTAGGGCCTACTATTTATTGACCCCTATGATGAAATCTGGAGGGGCCTGTGGATCTGTCTTCATCCGTTCGTTCGCACATTAGTCATACAGGATATCTCAGACAGCAATGGCCTGATTTTGACGAAATGTGGGTAAATTATGCATTTTGCCATTAAGATCCGGCATTTAAAAAATACACTGATTGGCCAGATGGTGGCGCTGTAACAAGAGATTGAAAATGCAAACTTTGAAAGGTCACACCCCACATCCCGTTTGACCTAAAATCATGAAATTCGGTACATAGGTTCCTCTCCTCACAAGGAATACATTTGCCTAGGGACCCATTAGGACTGTCATGGTGGATCTTATGCCATTTAGAATTTTGTGAAAACACTACTCTGTTACCGAATGACTGATCTGCACAAAACTTGATATGTGGCATCGATGGACAACGGTCTCTCAACGCAATATTTTCCAGACTTGTACCTAAAACAACATAGACCAATAAACATTCATGTGGGTGTGGCCTGGCACATATTTGTATTGTAACGAAATTTGGTACATATTTTGAAAACACTGTCAAGACTCAACAGATGCAAGAACATTTTGACCTCACAGTGGCACTATAACAGGCACATGTTTATATCTCTTGATCGGTTTGACTCACAGCGATGAAATTTGGCACACATGCTCAGGAACATGAGTCTAGCTAATCCATGCGATATCTCGGACACCACTGGCCCCATTTTGATGAAACTTGGGTGAATGATACATCTTGCCATAGATATCCGTCATTTACAAAATTACACTGACTGACCCAAGGGGGGTGCTGCATCATTTGTGGGGGACAACATGTTTACTGTTGCCTTGTATATAAATATTTATATTTAATTATAAATAGGCAGTGTATATACAGTGGTGCAAAAAAGTATTTAGTCAGCCACCAATTGTGCAAGTTCTCCCACTTAAAAAGATGAGAGGCCTGTAATGTTCATCATAGGTACACTTCAACTATGACAGACAAAATGAGGGAAAAAAATCCAGATAATCACATTGTAGGATTTTTTATGAATTTATTTGCAAATTATGATGGAAAATAAGTATTTGGTCACCTACAAACAAGCAAGATTTCTGGCTCTCACAGACCTGTAACTTCTTCTTTAAGAGGCTCCTCTGTCCTCCACTCATTACCTGTATTAATGGCACCTGTTTGAACTTGTTATCAGTATAAAAGACACCTGTCCACAACCTCAAACAGTCACACTCCAAACTCTACTATGGTCAAGACCAAAGAGCTGTCAAAGGACACCAGAAACAAACTTGTAGACCTGCACCAGGCTGGGAAGACTGAATCTGCAATAGGTAAGCAGCTTGGTTTGAAGAAATCAACTGTGGGAGCAATTATTAGGAAATGTAAGACATACAAGACCACTGATAATCTCCCTCGATCTGGGGCTCCACGCAAGATCTCACCCCGTGGGGTCAAAATGATCACAAGAACGGTGAGCAAAAATCCCAGAACCACACGGGGGGACCTATTGAATGACCTGCAGAGAGCTGGGACCAAAGTAACAAAGCCTACGATCAGTAACACACTACGCCGCCAGGGACTCAAATCCTGCAGTGCCAGATGTGTCCCCCTCCTTAAGCCAGTACATGTCCAGGCCCATCTGAAGTTTGCTAGAGAGCATTTGGATGATCCAGAAGAAGATTGGAAGAATGTCATATGGTCAGATGAAACCAAAATATAACTTTTTGGTAAAAACTCAACTCGTCGTGTTTGGAGGACAAAGAATGCTGAGTTGCATCCAAAGAACACCATACCTACTGTGAAGCATGGGGGTGGAAACATCATGCTTTGGGGCTGTTTTTCTGCAAAGGGACCAGGACGACTGATCCGTGTAAAGGAAAGAATGAATGGGGCCATGTATTGTGAGATTTTGAGTGAAAACCTCCTTCCATCAGCAAGGGCATTGAAGATGAAACGTGGCTGGGTCTTTCAGCATGACAATGATCCCAAACACACCGCCCGGGCAACGAAAGAGTGGCTTCGTAAGAAGCATTTCAAGGTCCTGGAGTGGCCTAGCCAGTCTCCAGATCTCAAACCCATAGAAAATCTTTGGAGGGAGTTGAAAGTCCGTGTTGCCCAGCAACAGCCCCAAAACATCACTGCTCTAGAGGAGATCTGCATGGAGGAATGGGCCAAAATACCAGCAACAGTGTGTGAAAACTTACAGAAAACGTTTGACCTCTGTCATTGTCAACAAAGGGTATATAACAAAGTATTGAGAAACTTATTATTGACCAAATACTTATTTTTATCCATAATTTGCAAATAAATTCATAAAAAAATTCTACAATGTGATTTTCTGGATTTTTTTCTCATTTTGTCTGTCATAGTTGAAGTGTACCTATGATGAAAATTACAGCCTCTCTCATCTTTTTAAGTGGGAGAACTTGCACAATTGGTGGCTGACTAAATACTTTTTTGCCCCACTGTATGAAACATTTTGACACAGCAGGGTTTGTAGGGTTCATATCATCGTGGTGGTATTCTTGTTGACAGTGTTGGGTATGAGAGAGGAATATACTTTGGCTAGGTAGAGAGTGTGAAGAAGTTCATGTATGAAGACGTGAATAGATTAATAATCAAAGTTGGGGTTTATAAATAGATGACTGATGTAATGTGATTTCCGACGAGCAGATACAGTAATATTTCATCCAATGCTTCAATGCCATCTGAATCGTCACAAAATGACCTGGATGTTCAGGAAACAGACTTATACAGTATCTCAAATATTTGATAGACAAGTGGTAGCAGCAACATAAGTTCTGTTCATTGGCATCACATCCATAGTCATAACTACAACATGCTTTTATGAGCATACCTTTCCAGTCTGCAGTAGTATCTAGACAAAAGTGATGGCGCCAGAGGGTAGGGCTGCCGTCTTATCGGCTCTCAATCATGCTATTTTGTTTGTTTTGTCGCGTTGTTCGTAACTTGTTTTGTACTTAATGTTGCGGCTACCGTCTCTTATGATAGAAAATAGCTTCTGGACATCAAAACTGGGATTACTCACCTCAAATTGGACAAGGAGTTCCTCTTCAATGAGTCGGCCGCAGGGGATATACTGCAGACACTCGACAAGGCCCCGATCCCTGTGATTTGCTGGAGAAGGAAACAGAGATTGAGGCAAAAAATTCTGGGTTCCTTGCGAGGATCAGGCGAAGAGTGGCTAGTCTTCCCTTGCCTTCCGTTCTGCTAGCTAACGTTCAATCAATGGAAAATAAATGTGACGAACTGAAAGCACATATATCCTAACAACGGGACATTAAAAACTGTAATATCTTATGTTTCACAGAGTCATGGCTGAACGACGACATTAAGAAAATTCAGCTGGCATGTTATACACTCTATCAGCAAGACAGAACAGCAGCCTCTGTTAAGACACAGGGCGGGGGCCTATGCATTTATGTAACAACAGCTGGTGCACGCTATCTAAGGAAGTCTCAAAGTTTTGCTCGACTGAGGTAGAGTATCTCATGATAAGCTGTAAACCACACTACCTACCTAGAGAGATTTCATCTGTATTTTTCGTAGTGGTCTACATACCACCACAGAGCGAAGTTGGCACTAAAACTGCACTCAATGAGCTGTATTCCGCCATAAGCAAACAGAAAAACGCTCACCCAGAGGCTGCGCTCCTGGTGGCCGGTGACTTTAATGCAGGGAAACTTAAATCCGTTTTACAGAATTTCTATCAGCATGTTAAATGTGCAACCAGAGGGAAAAACACTCTAGACCACCTTTACTCCACACACAGAGATGCGTACAAAGCTCTCCCTCGCCCTCCATTTGGCAAATCTGACCATAACTCTATCCTCCTGATTCCTGTTTACGAGCAACAATTAAAGCAGGAAGCACCAGTGACTCAGGCTATAAAAAAAGTGGTCAGATGAAGCAGATGCTAAACTACAGGACTGTTTTTCTAGCACAGACTGGAATATGTTCCGAGATTCTTCCGATAGCTTTGAGAGGTACACCACATCAGTCACTGGCTTTATCAATAAGTGCATCGAGGACGTCGTCCCCACAGTGACTGTACGTACATACCCCAACCAGAAGCCATGGATTAGAGGCAACATTCGCACCGAGCTAAAGGGCAGAGCTGCCACTTTCAAGGAGCGGGACTCTAACCCAGAAGCTCATAAGAAATCCCACTATGCCCTCTGACGAACCATCAAACAGACAAAGTGTCAATACAGGACTAAGATCAAATCATACTACACGGGCTCCGACGCTTGTTGGATGTGGCAGGACTTGCAAACTATTTCAGACTTCAAAGGGAATCACAACCGAGAGCTGCCCAGTAACACGAGCCTACCAGACGAGCTAAATATCTTCTATGCTCACTTCGAGGCAAGTAACACTGAAACATGCATGAGTGCATCAGCTGTTCCGGATGACGGTGTGATCATGCTCTCCTCAGCCGATGTGAGTAAGACCTTTAAACAGGTCAACATTCACAAGGCCGCTGGGCCAAACGGATTACTAGGATGTCATGGCTCACATCAACACCATTATCCCAGAAACCCTAGACCCACTCCAATTTGCATACCGCACCAACAGATCCACAGATGATGCAATCTCTATTGCACTCCACAAAACCTATTCCCCCTCAGGAGACTGAAAAGATTTGTCATGGGTCCTCAGATCCTCAAAAGGTTTTACAGCTGCACAATCGAGAGCATCCTGATGGGTTGCATCATTGCCTGGTATGGCAACTGCTCGGCCTCCGACCGCAAGGCACTACAGAGGGTAGTGCGAACGGCCCAGTACATCACCGGGCCAAGCTTCCTGCCATCCAGGACCTCTATACCAGGCGGTGTCAGAGGAAGGCCTGAAAAATTGTCAAAGACTCCAGCCACCCTAGTCAAAGACTGTTCCCTCTGCTACCGCACGGCAAGCGGTACCGGAGCACCAAGTCTAGGTCCAAGAGGCTTCTAAACACCTTCTACCCCCAAGCCATAAGACTCATGAACAGCTAATCAAATGGCTACCCAGACTATTTGCACCCCCCCCCATACTTTAATAACCCTACCTGCATGTAAATAATTACAATTACCTCAATTACCTCGACACCGGTGCCCCCGCACATTGACTCTGAACCGGTACTCTGAATATAGCCCCACTATTGTTATTTACTGCTGCTCCTTGATTATTTGTTATTCTTATCTCTTACTTTTTTGTGGGTATTTTCTTAAAACTGCATTGTTGGTTAAGGGCTTGTACGTAAGCATTTCACTGTAAGATATACACCTGTTGTATTCGGCGCATGTGGCAAATAACATTTAATTTGATAATGTTGTCCTGTCCCACTCTTGTCTGTGTACACTGCAATCCAGCTTTAAGCTACAAATGTATACAACATGTTTATACATCGATACATAGCTATTTTTAATTCAAATTAGATCATCAGTTTTGAGTCTGGTGATGGAGGGGTTAAGTGAGGGGGATGGGGAAGAAGGGGGGTGCCCCCTGCGGACTCAGGAGACACGGGACACATGCTTAATGACAACCTGAGAGAGGGGGGGAGGAAAGAGAGAGATGACGGAAGGAAAGACCAAAAATAGAGAGAACGAGAGGTAAAGTGTGAATAAAGATTTATGTGAATGTGCAAATGACAACTATAAAGTGTGAGAGAGGGAGAGAGACGGACAGAGAAAAAGCGAGGGGGAGGAGAAAGAGAGAGCGGGCAAAGAAGAGGAGGGAGAGTGAGAGGAACGAGAGGGGTCTTGCATAGATAAAGTTGCTGGGGGAGTATGGAGTTCAGGGAGAGGACAGAACACTATGCAGAGGAGCCAAAGAGAGGAGCAGAACCAGAAGTAAGAGAGACGTCCTCTGACACACACACACACACACGAGAAACAGAGCGAGAGAAGTCAGTAAGTTGCTCAATGAAGAGATAACCAAACAGCACCTTAACGTGTGTGCGCTGTGTGTCTTTGCATGGAATGGCCTTCACAATAACAGTAATAACCTTGGATGGCCTGAGATCTCAAGTACTTTCGATTGGTTTGTTTGTGTGGGCTCCCCGTGTCCTATGGTCCTTGGACAGCTTGTTAACACACTTGGTCCAGAGGACGAAGTGTTCTTGATGTAATGCACTGAAAAAGCATGTCTGAAGTAACCATGTGGTTTTCCCATACCTCTATGGGTTATCCCCAGTGTGTGAGGCACTGTTGCTAATTGTGTGTTATCACAAAGAGGGATGGAAGGAGTATCCATTGTCTGTCAAGGGATACGTTTACAGCAGCACACAGCTACACAGGTCTACGGATGTTACCGGTGCCCTGTCAATCAAGCCCACTTTCGCTGGTGCGATGGACTTAATTGAATAGACACAAAAGAGAAATCCCCGCCCGTCTGGCACTCCAGCCAGGCTTAAGCAAACACTGAAAGTATTTAAGAGATTTTAAATAGTATTTTAACCCAGGTGTGACACACACACCCACATCAGATTAAGTCATAGGGAAGGCACACATTTTGACACACCCCAGGATAGGTTGTCACAGGTAGAACATGGACATTATACATACAGAGTGTCACTCAACTACACGCTGTCACGTACGCACAAACACACTTATACGCTATAAAAAGTAGCAAGCGACGCCGCTTGTGTCAAGACTACATACACAAAGTGGTCAGACAGAGGCCGACACACACACACATAGAGAATTAAACTAAATCAAACGAGAACAGCCAGATATTAAGAGTAGTCAATCCATGCTGTAATAACAATATGCTGACTAACTGAAAAAATGTTTTAATTCACAGATTTTTTTTCTCCATTGAACTTATTTGATTCAGGAAAATCTCACTGCACATAAATAACGTATTTTCCAAAGGAGACATGACCAACATGCCACTATAAAACACTGTAAAACTCTGACAAGACCTACAGCTGATCAGCGAGCCTGTACCGGCTGCCTTAGAAAAGACAGGCAGGAACAACAGACGCTGAACCGGTCACTTCATACACCCGCTCTCTCTAACATATTCTATGGAAGATATGGATGTCCCTAAAAAGAGGATTTTCTGACAAGCTGATATCGAAGACGCTTCCTCAGTTATTATGTATTAGACAAAACAGATATATATATGACCAAGAGGGAAGTTTTAACAGGACGTACTTGAGCTCCAGGAATTCTCTCCTTCCAGAAACAAATTGGATTATCTGACAAGCCATCTAGAACAGGTATGCCTTATATTTACAGTGCCGTTGGAAAGTATTCAGACCCCATGACTTTTCCCAAATTTTGTTACGTTACAGCCTTATTCTAAAATTGATCAAATCTTTTTTCCCCTCATCAATATATACACAATACCCCATAATGATGAAGCAAAAACAGGTGTTGGGAATTTTTTGCTAATTTATTTACATAGTCAGACACTTTCACTCACTGCTTTGTTGAAGCACCTTTTGCAGTGATTACAGCCTCGAGTCTCATTGGGTATGACGCTACAAGCTTGGCACACCTGTATTTGGAGAGTTTCTCTCATTGTTCTCTGCAGATCCTCTCAAGCTCTGTCAGGTTGGATGGGGAGCGTCGCTGCACAGCTATTTTCAGGTCACTCCAAAGATGTTTGATCGGGTTCAAGTACAGGCTCTGGCTGGGCCACTCAAGGGTATTCAGAGACTTGTCTCGAAGCCACTCCTGCGTTGTCTTGGCTGTGTGCTTAGGATTGTTGTCCTGTTGGAAGGTGAACCTTCACCCCAGTCTGAGGTCCTGAGTGCTCTGGAGCAGGTTTTCATCAAGTATCTCTCTGTACTGCTCCGTTCATCTTCCTCTCGGTCCTGCATAGTCTCCCAGTCCCTGCCGATGAAAAACATCCCCACAACATGATGCTGCCACCACCACCATGCTTCACCATAGGTGTAGGTTCTCCCTTCTCCACAGAGGAACTCTGGAGCTCTGTCACCATCGGGTACTTGTTCATCTCTCTGACCAAGGCCCTTCTCCCCTGATTGCTCTTGGTAGTTCCAAACTTCTACCATTTAAGAATGATGGAAGACGCTGTGTTCTTGGGGACCTTCAATGCTACAGAAATGTTTTGGTACCCCTCCCCAGATCTGTGCCTCGACACAATCCTGTCATGGAGCATTACAGACAATTCCTTCGAACTCATGGCTTGGTTTTTGCTCTAATATGCACTGTCAACTGTGTGACCTTATGTAGACAGGTGTGTGTCTTTCCAAATCATGTCCAATCAATTGAATTTACCAACGGTGAACTCCAATCAAGTTGTAGAAACATCTCAAGGATGATCAATGGAAACAGGATGCACCTGAGCTTAATTTCAAGTCTCATAGCAAAGGGTGCGAATAATTATGTAAATAAAGTATTTCTGTTTCTATTTTTAATACATTTGCAAAAATGTCTATAAACCTGTTTTTGCATTGTCATTATGGGGTATTATGTGTAGATTAATGAGGAAAAACATGTATTTAATAAATTTTACAATAAGGCTATAATGTAACAAAATGTGGAAAAAGTCAAGGGGTCTGAATAATTTCCGAATGCACTGTAGTTAGAATACTTTATTATCTGGAAATGATGCTGAATAGTTACAGGTATCATAGAAACATAGTACACATAATATTGCAAAGAAATACTGTCAAAAGGCTTATTTCAGTCTTACCTTTGTCATGCACAGAGAATATTTTCAGTTCACAGTCATACTCTCACAGACAGAACCCATGTTAGTTCATTTTAGAGCTGTTAATGTGAAGGGGCGCTTCTCGTCAGTATAGTTCCCCTTATGATAGGCATCCCGCTAGCGGGACACCAGTCGACAACATCCCGTGAAATTGGACGGCGTGCAATTCAAACAAATAATCGTAATATTAAACCTTCATGAATATACGGTATCTTATATTTTAAAGCTTAGATTCTTGTTAATCTAACTGCGTTGTCCAATTCACAATAGGCTTTACAGCGAAAGCATACCATGCGATTGTCTGAGGACGGCGCCCCACATGAACATATTTTTGAACCAGCACAGGCTTCATAAAATCACAAATAGCGATTAAATAAATCACTTACTTTTGAAGATCTTCCTCTGTTTGCAATCCCAAGGGTCCCAGCTACAACATGAATGGTCGTTTTGTTAGATAAAATTCTTCTTTATATCCCAAAAAGTCTGTTTAGTTGGCGCCATCGATTTCAGTAATCCACTCGTTCAACATGCAGACAAAGGAGTCCAAAAAGCTACCGCTAAACATCATCCAAACACGTCAAACGACGTTTCTATTTAATCCTCAGGTACGTTAAAATGTAAATAAACTATAATATTTCATACCGAAAATAGTATGTAAATAGAAAGTAAAACTAGTAAGCGCGCGCCCTCTTCCTCTTCCCCCCGAAAGACTGATATTGTTCCGGTGCGGTCTTCACTAAAACTCCAAATTCTTGCTAGTTTTTCAAGAAAAAAGTTAGAAACCTTGAATAAAGACTGTTGACATGTAGTGGAAGCCATAGGAATTGCAATCTGGGAGCTGGAATTACATAGGACCCATAGCTTTCCATTGTAAGAGCATGGAACCTCAAAAAAAAACATTCAGGTTGGTTTTTTTTCTGAGTTTCGCCTGCCATATCAATTCTGTTATAGTCTCAGACGTTACTTTAACAGTTTTAGAAACTCCAAAGTATTTTCTATCCAATGCTACCAATTATATGCATATATCTGGGCCTGAGTAACAGGCAGTTTACTTTGAACACACCAGTCAGGCGGAAATTCAGGAAACTAGACCCCATCTTAACATGGTGGCCAGAAACGGCAAGCAAGAGGTTTAATTTACTAACGCTGGCCTGTGCGTGTATGTGTGTGCGTGTATGTGCGTGCGTGCGTGCGTAGGTATACAGCACCACTAGATCCCACAGCCATCTACACACTGGCTTCTGGCATAAACACTGACACAGAATCGCACCTGGCTAACACACACACACACACTGCTGGCTGGTGTCAGGGCCTCCTTGGCAGTAGCTAGGTGTAATGACCTAAACTGTGTCCTCACCTCATGTCCCCTGACCCCAAGACCATAACGTTAACCCTTCTACCTCCACACTTTATGAATACTATGTACAGTGCCTTCAGAAAGTATTCACACCATTTCACTTTTTCCATATTTTTTGTCTTACAAAGTGGGATTAATATGGATTAAGTGTCATGTGCAAAAACATTCTCACATTTTAAAAATAATAAAACAAATATATCTTGATTAGATAAGTATTCAACCCCCTGAGTCAATACATGTTAGAATCACCTTTGGCAGCGATTACAGCTATGAGTCTTTCTGGGTAAGTTTCTAAGAGCTTTCCACAACTGAATTGCACAATATTTTGCCCATTATTCTTTAAACAATTCTTCAAGCTCTGTCAAGTTGGTTGTTGATCATTGCTAGACAGCCATTTTCGAATCTTGTCATAGATTAAGTCAAAACTGTAACCAGGCCAATCAGGAACATTCAATGTCATCTTCGTAAGCAACTCCAGTGTATATTTGGGCTTGTGTTTTAGGTAATTGTCCAGCTGAAAGATACATTTGTCTCCCAGCGTCTGTTGGAAAGTAAACCAAGTTTTCCTCTAGGATTTTGCCTGTTCTTAGCTCTATTCTGTTTATTTTTATCCTAAAGAAACACTCCCTAGTCCTTGCCAAAGACAAGGATACCCATAACAGTATGCAACCACCACCATGCTTGAAACTATGAAGAGTGGTACTCAGTGATGTGTTGGATTTGCCTCAAACACAACACTTTGCATTCAGGATTTTTTTTTGCACTATTACTTTAGTGCCTTATTGCGAACAGGATGCATGTTTTGGAATATTTTTTATTGTGTACAGGCTTCCTACTTTTCACTCTGTCATTTATGGCAGTATTGTGGAGTAACTACAATGTTGTTGATCCATATTCAGTTATCTCCCATCACTGCCATTCAACTCTGTAGCTATTTTAAAATCAATTTTGGCCTCATGGTGAAATCCCTGAATGGTTTCCTTCCTCTCTGGCAACTGAGTTAGGATGAGCGCCTGTGTCTTTGTCGTGACTGGGTGAGTATTGATACACCAGCCAAAGTGTAATTAATAACGGAACCATTCTTTCTCTATAGACACCAATAGAATGAGAGGACTTTGTAACATCATGTTCTAACTACTGAAATGAGCAGACATTCTGTTCGCTGTTCCCCCCCCTCTCCTCTCTCAATCCCCATCTTTTTCTCTCTCAATCCCGGTCTCCACGTTTTCTCTCTCACCCTCAGTATGCCAGAGAGAGTGTGTTGGTTCCAGGGGCAGAGTTACCACAAGCTGAAGAGGGCATGTCTGCAGCGGGGCAAGCTTTTCAAGGATCCCCTCTTTCCCCCATCCGCACTGTCACTCTTCTACAAACGAGCCCCACCCCCTGGACTCACATGGAAAAGACCACGGGTGAGCGGATCGGGGATGGGACGGAGGGGGAAGGTGGGGTAGAGAGAGATGGAGTGAGGCAGTGAAAGAGTGGACGAGGGTGAGAGATAGAAGTGGAAAACAGAGGTAAAATCATACACAGACAAAAATACCAAAATAAACACACACAAAAAAAGAAAAAAAAGAGAGAGAAGCGGCACCAGAACAGAATTTTTCATCAAAATCAATCACTTGCTTTCTCTCTTCCTCTACAACCACACACACACACACACACACACTTTAGAACGTCTGGACTCCCCTTTGTGCCCTTTCCCAGGAGGCACCCGTTTAAGTCCCCAGTCTAATTCTAGTCGTCCACTCAGCAGGTTTTACTCCAGATATAGTTCATTAAAGCCTTTCTAACAGACCAGAGGCGTCAGGACAGTGTAACCCAACGCCGACGGGAGTGTGTGGCGCGTGTCGCAGATTTGGACCTGAATATGACCAGGGTTTCAGTGTGTGTTTATAAAAGCATCACCTGATGATTTAAATAGCATGTGTTTGTGATGACGAGTGGAGAAGGGCTGTGTAGTGGTGGTGTAGCTTCAAGGGTGGCTGTTTATTGGACATCAGGTTGTGGTTGTAGTCTTTCTTAAGTATACATAGAAGATATACAAAAAAACAAAAACAATATGAGGAACGAAATGTTCCTATAGGTCAGATTTTTGTTGTTCATTGCATTAATCGATAGAATACCGGACTGCACAGGTATTCTCTTTTCTCACTGGAGTGTGGGGGGGCTAACCACAAAGGGTTAATGGGATTGTGTTCCTAATGCTCTGCACAGGTAATTTAAGCCTGCATCCAACAGGAGTCGAATGATAGGATGACATCTGTCACCTCACTTTGCAGTGAGACATACGCACTTGGACTCCTGTATACACACAAACGCACACACACACTTGCACACACTCTCACCAGCATTCATGCACGTGTACACCACACACACACATGAACAAGACGCTTGGACACTCTGAAATTCCTTCCTCAGCTATCATAACTGTTATAAAATCCGTTCAGCATCATATTTCATACAGTACTTAGCTTGAACATGATGTCATCTAAGGGGAAATTGAGTTCATAACTTTTCTAGAGTTACATGTTTACAGGTTGTGACCTGTGTGTGTAGTAGTGCGTTTGTGTGTGTGTGTGATAGTGTTGAACTATTCTTGTGGGGACTTCCAGTCCCCACAAGATTAGGAAACAAACAAAAAATTTACCAACTGGGGACATTTTGTTAGTCACCACAAGGTCAAATGCTATTTCTAGGGGGTTTAGGGTTAAGGTTAGAATTAGTGTTAGGGTTAGAATTACGTTAAGTGTTAGGGATAGGACCTAGGGTTAGGTTTCGGGTTAGGGTTAGGAGCTGTGTTTAGGGTTAAGGTTAGGTTTTTGGTTTAAGGTTAGGGTTAGGGTAAGAGTACGGGTTAGGTTTAGGATTATGAGCATAGACTGGATTGACACTTGTCCTGACAAAAACACTGACACCATGTCAAGATAAACTAGATTGAATAGGCTTACTGTACTGTACTCTACTGTATGTTGCACCCAATTTACTGCTGATCTTGGAGTATGCATATGTTAACATGTTATTGTGTATCTGTATTGAGTCTCTCTCTCTCTCTCTCTCTCTCTCTCTCTCTCAGGAACTGTGTAAGGACCCTCGTCTCTTTGTGGACAGGATCAGCACATGGGACCAGCACCAAGGCAGCTTAGGTAACTGCTGGATGGTGGCAGCCACTTCCTGTCTGGCCTCGGAGCCATCGCTGTGGAAGAAGGTGAGGGGTCAAAGGGCAGAGGCCAAATCCCTATAGGTCACATTCAGTGATTTACTTCCTGGTCACTGATTTCATATTCATTTTACCGAAGAAGTCTTAACGATATGTTTCTTATAGCTGAATCAGACATGTTAGTGCTGGGCTGGAATAAAAGCCTGCACACTCCGTAGCTCTGAACGACCAGGAAGCTGGCCGCCTCTGTACTAACACATTCAAGTACCCCAAAACCTGTGTTCAATTTGATTGGTCTAAACCACCAGGTGATTCCTGATCACGTGGAACAAGAGTGGAAGCCCAAGCGTCCGGACCTGTACGCCGGAATCTTCCACTTCCGCTTCTGGCGGCTTGGCCGCTGGACAGACGTGGTGGTGGACGACCTCCTTCCGGTCAGCGAGGACGGAACGCTGCTCTTCTGCCGCTCAGCCACGCCACGGGAGTTCTGGAGCAGCCTGTTGGAGAAGGCCTACGCCAAGTGAGACTTTACACTGTACTAAAGCCAAGACACAGCTGAGAGATTAGATTTCAGGTTGGCTAGGAGGAGGCTTGTTAATCACTCAATCAGTATTCATTTATTGTCCCAATTGCACGGAGTAATTTTAGATATAATGAACACAGTATCCACCACACAGTATACACTACACAGTATACACTACACAGTATACACTACACAGTATACACCACACAGTGTACACCACACAGTGTACACTACACAGTATCCACCACACAGTATTCACCACAGTGTACACCACACAGTGTACTGTACACCACACAGTATACACCACAGTGACCACACTTGACAAAATAAACCAGTAGCTAGTCAACATTCTTTCCTTATCCTCACCCATTTAACATTTCTTCAGTCTTCCAACCCTTTCCTCCCCTCTTCCTCTTCCCCAGGTTGAATGGCTGCTATGAGGCATTAGAAGGCGGTAACACGGCGGAGGCCCTCATAGACTTCACAGGGGGGGTGTCGGAGCCCCTATGCCTGGACAGGGAGGCCCTCACCCTGCACCCCGACCAGAGGAGGGCGCTGTTCCAGACCCTGGCCAAGGCCCACGGGTGCAAAGCCCTCATCACCTGCTCTATACGGGTCAGTGACCAATACACTTTTCCCTGCATAACCACAGTCCTAGGATCAGCTTACCCTTCTCTCCACAGCGTAACAGTAACCATGTGTTGGGAAGATTTTCAATTGACCTTAGATCAGTGAATTAGTACTGAGGCCTCAAAATCTAGGCTTGTGCCAACCTGCCCTAGAAGGGTTATGAACGTGTGCATTCAGGGTGGTCATGAATGGTTTGGGATTGGGCCAGAGAGCTTCTATGAATGTTGTCCTACCAGAGAGATTACCTCTACCTACTGTACAGCAGCGGGTTATAGAGAGACAGGTGGCTACATAGTGGCTGTGTTGGGCACAGTCCAGCATTAACAATGCTAACACTTACATTTACTGTAGTACAGAATGCGTTAGAATGGCACTGAATGCTATCTATCCTGTCACGCCTCTTTCTGTCCTTTCACTCCAGACACATGCCTCTATTGATTAATGATCTGTATTGTTCATTGTGTAGTTGTAGTATACTGCAAGATTCCAATTATACACATCAGGGTTGCCTTCATAGAGTGCCTTTGGTGTGTATTGGTATTAGTGTATCTGTATTGAGTCTCTCTCTCACTCTCTCTACAGCCAGCGGAGGGAGAGAGAGTAGAGTCGGTGCTAGACTGTGGTCTGGTGCGGGGCCATGCCTACGGTATCACCGCGGTGAGGAAGGTGCGTCTGGGGAAGCGGTCACTGCTGACTGGCCGCTGTAGCGGGACGTCCCGTCTCGGCATGGTGCGCATGAGGAACCCCTGGGGTACAGCCGACTTTACCGGGCCCTGGAGTCAGGGGTGAGGGGGAACCGTTACTGCTGTTCTAGTCTATCAGGATACGGTATATTCATCAAAGAACTATAGGCCAAGGGTTGTCCCTTTTGGGTAATGTCAAAAATCAGGAACGGACTAGAAACAAGGTTTTGACTATTTGGTCCATTGACATAGAGCTACTTTGCACCCCCTTCAGGTCTCAGCAGTGGAAGCAGGTTGGTCGTGGTGAGAGGGAGAAGATGGGCCTCATTGTCAGAGATGTGGGAGAGTTCTGGTAAAGACATATAGTAAAATAAGCATCACTCTTTTGACAGAAAACAATGCTCAAATCATTAAACAAGTCACTACAAATACACTACAATTCCTGTTGAAAAACTAAAAAGATACTTTTTCACATCCCCTTCCCTCAGGATGGAGTTTGAGGATTTCTGCCGATACTTCACAGATGTGGTGGTGTGTCGTCTGGTAGAACGAGCCCTGCTGTGGCCCAACACCCACTGGAGAGAGGTTCGCTGCCATGGGGAGTGGGTCCCAGCCCCCAACAGTACCGGAGCAACCCCCGCCACCCTCCTCCCCGGCCGCCAGGCATCCAACCTCGGGAAGAACACAGCCAAGCCTGGGGAGGTGAGCCAGACTCCGCGAGGGGACCGGAAGGAGGCAAGATTGGGGAAGAGACGGAGAAGTGGAGGAGGAGAAGGAGGAGGCGGTGGAGGGAGAGAGAAGGTGGCTGTAGCGAAGAAGGGGGGGGGGGAGAAGACAAAGAGGAAGGAGGAGAGTGTGAAGAAGGAGGGAGAGGTGGATGGACGGTGGGATAAACACATGGATAAGAGGAGTAGGTGTGGAGGATGCATCAACCACAAAGACACCTTTCTACACAACCCCCAGGTGAGTTTACACTATATATTTCTACACGACAATCAAGTGAGCCTACACTATAGCTAAATTTATGCCCATAGCAACTGGTTAAATGGTTCCAGGGCAAGGTTCAGTCCACTCAGAGTCTGTTTGGTAATGACCAGTAGTTATATTCTGACGGTAGTGATAAACATATTATTTATGTTCAGAGAACTACACTCAGTATGATAGTATAGTATCTCATTATATAGTATGCTTATACCTCAAGCATGTAAATAATTTGTGTTGCTATAACTGTAAGGACTCAACATGTACTATTTTGGCAACTGCTGCAATCTTAATGGTGTAGAAATAGACCTGTGAAAGCCTATTCATAGGGGTGCAGTTGGGAAACAACATTGCTAAGCTAAAAACAACATGGCTGACACTAAGCTATATTAGTGTTACTGCTATTCTAGGGACGCTCTGCCTCCCTTCTGCCCCCCCTTCTATCTCTTACCCCACCTCTCCCACTACAGTTCATGTTTGAGGTACAGGGAAAGGAGGATGAGGTGTTGATCTGTCTGCAGCAGGAGGACAGGAGGATAAAGAGGAAGGATGGAGGAGGAGCGAATCTGCCCATCGGCTTTGAGGTGCTGAGGGTGAGTCACAGGCAATGTTCCCTCTAAGCTGGAAGCGTGCCATGCAGAAGAAATATTAGCCCGCGCAGAGAAGCACGAGATTGAACTTCCCTGTTAGGTAACACTATCAATATTTCCCTTTACTGTGGGAATTGTGATCGAATCAATGCAACATACCGAAACAAAACAAACTGCGCAAGATTTAATATACAAAAATAATTATGGAAGAGATTTTGTTGTAGGCTTGAATAAGCTAAGTAGCCAATAGGCAAAGGGTAACATAATTTGTCTGATTCTCTGTAATAATGGTATGGGAATAATAATTCATTTTATTTTGTGAAGTGGTTTCTTGCATCAAACAACACAACAATATTTTCAGTCACCTCCTTGTCTGAAGGACAAGTGGATAAACAGATTAATGTCAAGCCCTGCATGTTTTCTTTAAAAGTTTCATGAAATGTAGTTTTACATTGAACACCACACATTGGCTTCTACTGTGGGCTGAACGATAGAACAGCTATTTCCATTTTTGTTTTGGATGGGAGGCCACTCTGGTAGGCCTACATTACGATCAAATAGCCACAGCAGCCTACTTGACCACTGTTAAAATGACCTTAAAGTGGGTACAGCCTCAGTGTTCACAGTAAACATGCGGCGGAAGTTTCATAGAATTTTCACAATGTCCAAGTTTGCGCTCAGCAGACCGTAGAATGCTATAGTACACACAAGGTGTGTGTGTGTGAGTGTGTGGACGTGTTTAACTATTCTAATGGGGACCATATGGATTCTTTAGACACTCAGAACAGTGAAAAAATGCATGCTGATGGAAAATAGAGCCACTCTACAAAGTATTACGAACCCAAACACAGTGGGGAACAATGGGCTAGGGATTTATAAAATAATGATTATATTAATAATGATAACGCTATTATTATTTTCAATGAAGTTCTGATTTAATCTCTTCAGTGTTTGTTGAAAAAACTCCAATCAGGTCTCTAGCTAGCTAAGTCAAGCTTTGGCTAGGTAATCAGAAGCTAGATAAAGGCACCTGCCATTCACCTGCCATTCAACTGGCAAACATTTTGAGTGACAGTGGAATCAACCAATCACATTTTGACTTAATGGGTGGGACCGTTTTTACAAAAACGTATGGAAACTTCTGCCTTCTTGAAGGCCAACAGGTCACTGCGCAATAGCGAGCAGTAGTTTTCCCACCTTCTAGCTAGCTAGCTTTCGTTGTCTGCTAGTTTGCAGCGGCTGCAGCAGGTGTTATCAAAGAAGATGTTGTTGCTAATTTGTTAGCTTCTCCCTTTTCAAGATTACGTTTCAACAAGAAGTTTTTAAAAAATCTGACAAGCAACCAATTAAATATGTCCATTTTCAATTTTTCATAAATTAGAATGTTTGTAAATTACGTAGTATACTAAGACATTTGTGAAAATAATATAGTAACAGAGTGGGAAAGTGGCCTTGCATTTGAACAATTAATAGACATTGGCGTTAATAAAACTGAATAAAAACATCTGTCTTGACCAGGACCAGAGTATACACAGACCGGTGTGCTATAGCCATTCATAGCTACATTAAGCCTTAATACAGACCATCCATTTGCCACACGGGCCTGCCATCATTCACTTAGAACTGAACTAGGATGTTTACATGTCAACTAGAGCGTTCTTGACTAAGTATTACTTTTTTTGCCTACGTTTACTGACACTTTCAGTTTGTGTTGCTCATTTGTAAATTCCTCAGTTGTTCTGCGCTATGGCACACAGACGAGAGTGCTCTGAAATTGGAGTAGATAGCCAGAGTGCATTTGCGAACGCAAGACATATGTTACCTGGATAACAGTTCAAGTTCTTGCTGGCTAACCAAATGACACCTGCATCTCTAGCTGTGTATAGCCACTGAAAAAAGAAATGAGGGGTAAAAATCAGTCACTCACCTACTCCATGACATCCTCCTAGCACCTGGCTAGCTAGCTAGGCTCCGTGTTTTTAGCATTCCCAGCCTTGGTTACATTCATCTTTTTTTGTCCAGAAAATGTTGTCATTGCAACTGAAACAGTGCATCCCGAATAGAGGCAGCAAACAATGTACCAGGCCAGCTGTGGTTTACAACCTGATAGCAATATTTTTTGGACTATCAAGAAATGTATTGGTGAATTGTATTAATCATTCATTGAATTGCATCCATCTTTTCTGCCAACAATGCCTTAGTGTACGTCATGGAAGGTTGAGTCAAATATAACCTATTTTTAAAACCTCTTATGAAGTTGGTTTTGTAGCATAAACTGGGAATTTGATATTTGTTACTGATGTTACGATTGACAGTTTGTTTAATATCTGCAAAGTAGTTAAAACGCTGTCAGTTACACTTTAAACTTTAGGTCACTGGTTACTTTGTGTGCTAAACATGAAATGTATTTTGCAATGGGAAGTAATAGTTGTGCATTTCGATTGATAAATGCTTAATGATTGTGCTTTTGTATTCTTATCATTGGGATTTACTGGCTTCGTATGTCCGAGTTTATGGACTGCTTATCTTTTAACATCATGCTGTGTGTGACTCCCGTCTTTCCATCGGCCCTATGCAGTGGTGTTAGTGGTGCCTGGAGAAGTGGGTATACTCTAATTTTGACAAAAGTTCCCAAAGGCCTGCCCAGCGTAAGAAAGGCACCTCATGTGAAAAAAAAAAATGTTTTTCAATGAGTTGTCCTATATCTTTTTCAGATTTTCACTCTCAAAATTACATTTTTTTTGTATAGAACAAAGACAACATTTGATGGTCTAAATCCACAACAGTGATTAAACCACATCTGATTGGAGCCCATCCATGTCTACGCCCCTGATGCTAACAGCACATCATGACAATTGCGCATTACAAATAGTCTACTAACCAAGACTTCGGATGAAACTTTTTCAATACCTGGTTTGTATACCCATTGGTAGATATCATAAATTGAAATGTCTTTCCTACCCTACCAGCTATCAATGTCATTCTTTGTGAGCCACTACATGCCAAAACCAGTTGAGGACTGCACACTCTTTCTGCCTGCAGATTATATTCCCCTGGATCTAGGCTATGTGTGCGGCGGGCATGTGAATATATTTCACGTGCTTTGCGATTGTGTAGACTACTTTGTGCATGATTTCTCTAATTGTACTGCATAATTGATAAGTCGTATCCCAGGTAGAAAAAAATGGTTTCATAAAGGGTTTTTTCGGTGTTGGATTGGTTGTCTAAACATTCTGAATGCATTCAGATAAACGATCAGTTTTGGTTAAAGTGTAGGGGGACAGATTATGTTTTGGAAACATTTGTCATAGGTGTCATCAACGTTTGGTAAACATTGGCATTAGTGTCATTTACAACATTGGCTATTAGTTCTCTTTTAAACTTGAATGAACAGCCAAACGTTGGTAATAGGTGTATTTTACTACTTTTAGTAAAGTACTACTTTACTATTTTATTACTATTTCCCTTTCTTTTTACCACTGGACACATTTAATCAAATCGCTGGAGTTACAAAATGTCCTCTTTAGTCAAAAAGCATTCAGGTCAAATCTGTGCTTGTGCTCCTTCTCTCTCCTGGGCTTCTGTCTCTTGGGCTTCCATCTCTCTCCATTATTTCAGGTGCTGTCGTCTGAAACAAGGTAACCTGAGTGTTAAAACTACTCACTGGACCAATAACATTTATTTTAGGGGCACAGTTAACTCGTGCTCTCTCACACCATTTGGGCACACCGATCTCTTTCTGTTTATCGGCGACTCTGTCACAAAGCCTGGAGTGGTGGGTGCGGAGTCAAGCAGAGAGTAGAGAATAATGCGGACACTGGACTTTATTACGGCCTCCAAATTAAACGGCCAAAACAACAGGCGAATAATCAAAAATGGTCCAACCCAACACAGGGCACAAACAGACAGGAACACTACACGCAACAACCTCGACTAACAGAAAACAAGCCCGCACAATAACAGGCGGGCCTAACAGGCTTAAATAGTCCTGAATCAAAACAAAAATAAGAGACAGGTGCAACCAATAAGACATAACAAACAGAAAAGGAAAAGGGGATCGGTGGCAGCTAGTAGACCGGCGACGACGACCGCCGAGCGCCACCCGAACAGGCAGGGGAGCCACCCTCGGTGGGAGTCGTGACAGACTCTCTTTTCTCTGGAGACAGATGTGTCAATTTTGACAAGTAACGTTATAGAAGAAGAAAGTTACCTAGCATTATGGGATAGTGGTGAAGTAAACAAACATGGCTGTACCCACGAAGTGCGTACGTGGCAAACGTTGGAATAAGTTTCAAATACATTTATTTATAAATGTTTATTTTGAAACCTACTGAAAACGTTCATAAACGTTGGCCAGGAGTTCCTTCTCGTACGTGTCAAACAGTTTCAAATCCCAACCTATTGGCTATGTTGGAATAGGTTTCAAATAAATTTATTTTGAAACATTCATTTTGAAACCTCCTGACAACGTCTAGAAACGTTGGCCAAGAGTTCTCTTTCATACGTGTCAAACAGTACCAAATCGAGGAGCACGTGATGCCGCGGAGCTGAGCAGACGTTGACAAACCAAGCTCTTCAAAGTTATTCCATTATTACCAAAATAACAACGTTGAAACAATATTCTAACATCGGCTGATAAATTGTCAAGTACTTACCTTCCCAAAGAGCCTTGGACCTCCGGCCAAGAGGCAAGAAGGACGACCTAAACGTAGTTGATTCCCAAGATAACACTACAGCTAGCAAGGTTCGCTGCTCTGGCCCCCCAATGGTGGAACAAACTCCCTCACAACGCCAGGACAGCGGAGTCAATCACCACCTTCCGGAGACACCTGAAACCCCACCTCTTTAAGGAATACCTAGGATAGGATAAAGTAATCCTTCTCACCCCCCCCCCCCTTAAAAGATTTAGATGCACTATTGTAAAGTGGCTGTTCCACTGGATGTCATAAGGTGAATGCACCAATTTGTAAGTCGCTCTGGATAAGAGCGTCTGCTAAATGACTTAAATGTAAAATGTAAAATTAGCATTAGCCCTCATAACTCAGACGACAGTTCCAGACTGTTGCTCTCGGCCTCTTGCGAGCCTGCCGACATGCTGGCTACTCTCCTCCGGGAAATCAGAATGGTAACAAAGGTCTTTCTCTGAAAATTGGCAAGAAATCGGCTGAACTCCATTCTTCCATTGACGACCTGAAATCCTCCATGAATGATCTCCTTTTGAGAACGACTGAGGCAGAGTTGCGCATTAGCACAGTTGAAGATACCATTACTCGACATGACCAGGTTCTAATACAACTGTAGAAGGACAATGCCTACCTGAAAAACAAGGTAGACCAGATGGAGAACCAGAGCAGACATAGCAATATCTGTGTGGTGGGATTGAAAGAGGACAGCGAGGGCCATGACCCGGTCTGTTTCTTCACTCATTGGATCCCGGATGTCCTAGGCATAATCAACTTCACCAAGCCATTGGAAATCGAATGCGCCCACAGAACATCCGCCCCCGAAACCACGGGCCAGATGAGCCCTCACGAGCTGGCCTGATCAGGTTCCTCCGTTTCCAGGACAGAGAGAAGATACTACAACTCGCAAGAGCCAAAGGGTACATCACCATCGATGGCAAGAGGGTCAGCCATTTCCCGGATATGAGCGCGGATCTCGCCAGACGTCGCAAGCAGTTCAGACCTGCCGCCAAAGCACTGAAGGAGAAGAACCTCACCGGCTACCTCATCCACCCTGCGCAGATGAAAGTTCAGTACAAAGGCCGAAGCCGTCTCTTCAACACACCGGGAGAAGTGTTCACTTTTCTCAAAGAACTGAACCGGGTCTGAATCAGGATGGTCTCTCTGGGGGATACAGTTTGTTTGTTTTTCTTTTCCGTGCTGTCCTGGGACTGAACTGCTGATCTCTTCTTGGAATTTGGATCCATTTACCCCGCTATCCGGTCACTATAATTGATTTGTACATTTTCAACTAACCGTTTTTTCCCCAGGGTGAGTCCTATTACATTTACAGGAGAGTATATTTTGGTTTAGTCAATATCCACTAGGCGAAGCAAATTAGTGGGCTTAGGCCCACTTCTCCCCCCCATTTATGTTTCTCCTCTCCTGAAAAAGACTCAAGCAGCCCTTACTGTGGGCAGTAGATATTCAGCCATAAACGTCTATTCACAACGTTTGTTTTCAACTTAGAGAGCTCGCAGGTTTTAGTTTACGCCAAAGTTTAGCTAGTAAGAGCAAGATGGATAGCGAGCAACAACGTATCTCTACAAGTGTATTCATGTTTGATTGTTGGGATTGTGGTTTTAGTCTGACAACCCCGGGTGGGGTTTCTGTTTTTTTTTTTTTTCTATGTTTATTATTTTTCCTTCCTAAAGAGACACATAGGTCACTTCAGTGTTCAAACTAAAGTTGAATATATATATGAGATTACATATAAGAGATTTCCATTTGGTTATATATTTTAAACCCAACCTATGCTTAATCCACTAAAATATGTCACATTCAACGTAAAAGGTCTTAACAGCCCGATTAAGAGGAAAAGAGTCTATACACACCTTACGAAATTAAAGGCTGACATTGTGTTTTTACAGGAAACACATCTTACAGCCAGTGAACACAAGGAATTGAAGAGGGAATGGGTAGGACAATTTTTTGCGTCCTCTTTTAACTCCAAAGCAAGAGGAACTGCAATTTTACTGCAAAAGTAGACACATCCCCTTCTGCGTCAACAACACCATCTCTGATCCCTCGTGCAGGTTTTTTTTTGGTGTAGGGGCATACATTTTCGGAGTCTTGGACCCTATTGAATATTTATGCTCCTAACTTCGATGATCATATGTTTATTCAGAATGTCTTCCTTCAGGTCGCTCAAGCACCACCAGGATGGCTATTGGCTGGAGGAGATTTAAATGTTTGTTTAGATACATTTCTTGATAGGTCCTCTGATAAACCCTCACTTCTTACCAAAGCCGGCAAGCTCACCATGTCATTCATGAAAGATCTTAATTTGCTAGACATCTGGAGACAGTTGCACCCACAGGATAGGGACTACTCTTTTTATTCACACCCACACAACACACACACACGCATAGATAACTTTTTACTATCGACCCAACCATTTTATAGTGTTAGATATCAAGTATCTCCCCAGATTGTTTAGTGACCATTATCCTCTGGTATTATCAATCTCCATTCCTACCAAGGAGCATATAGATGGAGACTAAAATCTACACTCCTGAAGCAACCTGATTTTGTGCATTCATCAAAGAGCAGATCAATATTTTTACTTTGACAAACAGCCCCTCCGCTCCTGACAGTTTCATTCTTTGGGACACATTGAAAGCCTATCTGAGGGGACAGATCATTTCCTATACTAAAGGGTTGAAGAGAAAACACGGTGCGGAACTGAATGCCCTTGAATCTGAAATCTCTGAGCTAGAGAAGACCTACCAAAGAGGCCCAACTAAATATCTATACAGGCTTTTGATAAATAAAAAACTGAAATATAATACTCTGAACACATATCAGGCTGAGAGGGCCATCACTAAATCAAATCAGCGTTACTACGAGCTTGGAGAGAAAGCACACAAAGTATTGGCATGGCAACTGAATGCAGAGGAAAGTAGAGGGCAATTAATGCTATAGAAACTCTTACTCATGAGATATCTTTCGACCCTACTGAAATTAATGATACTTTTAAGAAATAACACGAAGACCTCTACACTTTCCAATCAAGCAATGATCTATCAGAGATCAACTCCTTTCTCTCCTCTCTCAACATCCCATGCCTGTCAGAGGAAGACAGAGAGCGCCTGAGTGAACAGTTCTCAGTTCCTGAATTGTTGGAGGCAATTAAATCCTTACCGTCTAATAAATCACCTGGGGAGGATGGCTTCCATCCAGAGTTCTATAAAGTATTTAGGGAGCTGTTGGTCCCCTACCTTATGGAAGTACTTAAAAAGCCAGGGAAGACAACTGCTCTCCAGAGTCTTTCTCTCAAGCAGTGATTACTGTAATTCACAAGAAAGGGAAAAACCCGCTAAAGTGCGCCTCCTATAGACCAATCTCTCTCCTGAACACAGCTTGTAAACTGGTCACCAAGATGCTATCTAAGAGAGTGGAGTCATGTCTTCCCCTGTTGGTCAACCCGGATCAGACTGGCTTCATAATTAATAGATTGTCCTCCCATAATCTCAGAAGGTTCTTTGATATAATTCACCTTGCTAACAAAAACAAAAGACCTAGTGTCGCAGTCTCCCTCGACGCTGAAAAGGCCTTTGATAGGGTTGAATGGCCATACCTCTTTCGCGTCTTGGAAAAGTTTGGTTTAGGTACCGTGTTTTTAAGTTTGATAAAATCACTCTACAAATCTTCTATAGCTAGGATTGCTACCAATGGGATTACTTCCTCCTCTTTCCCTCTCTATAGGGGGAATAGACAAGGTTGCCTAATTATCCCCCACCTCTTTGCCCTCGCCATTGTTGTGTCTTTGGCTATGCCGGATTAAGTGATGTGACATGCTATTCTATAAAATAATTTCTCCGTAATTAATATCACCTGATTGAGCTAATCATGAAAATGTAATTAACTAGAGAGTCGGGCACCACAAAATAATATTTGTAGAGCTGTTATCTTCCGAATAAACTCTTGAAGACCTAGTAATATTTTACATCAATAGCAGTCAATATCAATCGTCATCTTAATTCAGTCTCATCTGAAAGTTGTAAATTCTTGGTTATCTGCACGAACCCTGGCTAACAATCTGAATCAGCAATACAAAATTGGGTTTAATCATTTATTTACTAAATACCTAACTAATCACACAGAATTACACATACACATAATTAAATCATAACTTGATTACAAATTACGTCATAAAGGAAAACATCCCTAGCGGGCGGAACAGATATGACAGCTTGTTACACAAAGGAAAAGGGCTGGGTTTGAGTGAAAGAGCGAGAAGACTGAGGAACAAAGAGAGAAGCTGTGCTATCGTAAATACAGTATCTCATGCATTCTAAATTACCACCCATTTGGAAAAGGAAAATGCAATAAACATTTACTCTGAGCTGCGCTTCGGTAGGTTGGTGGTAGATGGAAGGCCGTGTTGCCCAACCGAGTCCTGTCTCCTTTGAAGAATGTCTCTGCTGGTAAATTGAATACATTGTAGTAACGCCGTTGTGTGGTAGACGGGATACTCTGTCTGTTCCTTCCTAACCTACATTTGCAGCTGCGGTTGCTAACTCAACGGCTAGGAGGTATCACTTCTGTAGTGAATAATAGTTCAAAGTTCATACCATTCGCAACCAAAGCTCCCACTGATGTTGGCTTCATTCTGTAGTTCTTATCTGAACCATTCTGACATCGGACCGTCGTCCTACATCCTCGGGAAACAGAAAGTTATATTGTCGTCAAGGGCTTATATAGGAAGGGAGAGGAGGGTGTGTTTGAAAAGTTTTATAGCCCATGTCCCTTCACAGGGCGGGCCACTGATTGAGCAGCCCTATCTTATGAAAATCCAAATCTCTCATTTTAGTAGTTAAAATCACATTTCATCCCATCACAAATAATTTCATATTCAAACATTTAAATTGAACAACAATTCTATGTGAATCCGATAACTCTGATGTGTAGACTTTCCACTGTAGAGTTTATATCATCTTATCATTGAGAATGTCTCAGATGAAAACCGAACTGACATCATATTCATTAAGTACCACCGCATATGTTCAATTGGTCGCATTACCAGAATATAGTTAATTTCCCCCCACCTTCTGATGTTCCCCAAATCTCTATGTTAACGAAGGGTTTTGCAAAAGTAACCTTAGTAGGGTAGAGAGAGGGAAAAGGGGGAAGAGGTATTTATGACTGTCATAAACCTAACCCCCAGGCCAACGTCATGACACCATCGAACTGTTGACTGAGGCTATTAGAACGTCCCCTGACATACATGGCTTTGAGGTGGGCCCCCATACCCACAAGTTATCACTCTTTGCGGACGACCTTATCTTATTTCTAACGAACCCAGAACAATCCCTCTCTCACTTGCAGATCCTACTACAGTGTTATAGTTCTTTCTCTGGATATAAGGTCAATTTTGATAAAAGCGAAATCTTACCGTTGTCTGTCTTTGACCACCATACCATCAAGCACAAGTTTCCATTTAGATGGTCGCCTATGGCTTTACATATTTGGGTATAATGGTGAACGGTAACCTGAAGAACCTCTATAAAATCAAATCAAATCAAATTTTATTTGTCACATACACATGGTTAGCAGATGTTAATGCGAGTGTAGCGAAATGCTTGTGCTTCTAGTTCCGACAATGCAGTGATAACCAACAAGTAATCTAACTAACAATTCCAAAACTACTGTCTTATACACAGTGTAAGGGGATAAGGAATATGTACATAAGGATATATGAATGAGTGATGGTACAGAGCAGCATACAGTAGATGGTATCGAGTACAGTATATACATATGAGATGAGTATGTAGACAAAGTAAACAAAGTGGCATAGTTAAAGTGGCTAGTGACATAAGAATGCAGTCGATGATCTAGAGTACAGTATATACATATGCATATGAGATGAATAATGTAGGGTAAGTAACATTATATAAGGTAGCATTGTTTAAAGTGGCTAGTGATATATTTACATCATTTCCCATCAATTCCCATTATTAAAGTGGCTGGAGTTGGGTCAGTGTCAATGACAGTGTGTTGGCAGCAGCCACTCAATGTTAGTGGTGGCTGTTTAACAGTCTGATGGCCTTGAGATAGAAGCTGTTTTTCAGTCTCTCGGTCCCAGCTTTGATGCACCTGTACTGACCTCGCCTTCTGGATGATAGCGGGGTGAACAGGCAGTGGTTCGGGTGGTTGATGTCCTTGATGATCTTTATGGCCTTCCTGTAACATCGGGTGGTGTAGGTGTCCTGGAGGGCAGGTAGTTTGCCCCCGGTGATGCGTTGTGCAGACCTCACTACCCTCTGGAGAGCCTTACGGTTGAGGGCGGAGCAGTTGCCGTACCAGGCGGTGATACATCCCGCCAGGATGCTCTCGATTGTGCATCTGTAGAAGTTTGTGAGTGCTTTTGGTGACAAGCCGAATTTCTTCAGCCTCCTGAGGTTGAAGAGGCGCTGCTGCGCCTTCTTCACGACGCTGTCAGTGTGAGTGGACCAATTCAGTTTGTCTGTGATGTGTATGCCGAGGAACTTAAAACTTGCTACCCTCTCCACTACTGATCCATCGATGTGGATAGGGTGGTGTTCCCTCTGCTGTTTCCTGAAGTCCACAATCATCTCCTTAGTTTTGTTGACGTTGAGTGTGAGGTTATTTTCCTGACACCACACTCCGAGGGCCCTCACCTCCTCCCTGTAGGCCGTCTCGTCGTTGTTGGTAATCAAGCCTACCACTGTTGTGTCGTCCGCAAACTTGATGATTGAGTTGGAGGCGTGCATGGCCACGCAGTCGTGGGTGAACAGGGAGTACAGGAGAGGGCTCAGAACGCACCCTTGTGGGGCCCCGTGTTGAGGATCAGCGGGAGGAGATGTTGTTGCCTACCCTCACCACCTGGGGGCGGCCCGTCAGGAAGTCCAGTACCCAGTTGCACAGGGGCGGGGTCGAGACCCAGGGTCTCGAGCTTGATGACGAGCTTGGAGGGTACTATGGTGTTGAATGCCGAGCTGTAGTCGATGAACAGCATTCTCACATAGGTATTCCTCTTGTCCAGGTGGATTAGGGCAGTGTGCAGTGTGGTTGAGATTGCATCGTCTGTGGACCTATTTGGGCGGTAAGCAAATTGGAGTGGGTCTAGGGTGTCAGGTAGGGTGGAGGTGATATGGTCCTTGACTAGTCTCTCAAAGCACTTCATGATGACGGAAGTGAGTGCTACGGGCGGTAGTCGTTTAGCTCAGTTACCTTAGCTTTCTTGGGAACAGGAACAATGGTGGCCCTCTTGAAGCATGTGGGAACAGCAGACTGGTATAGGGATTGATTGAATATGTCCGTAAACACACCGCCAGCTGGTCTGCGCATGCTCTGAGGCGCGGCTGGGGATGCCGTCTGGGCCTGCAGCCTTGCGAGGGTTAACTCGTTTAAATGTCTTACTCACCTCGGCTGCAGTGAAGGAGAGACCGCATGTTTTCGTTGCAGGCCGTGTCAGTGGCACTGTATTGTCCTCAAAGCGGGCAAAAAGTTATTTAGTCTGCCTGGGAGCAAGACATCCTGGTCCGTGACTGGGCTGGGTTTCTTCTTGTAGTCCGTGATTGACTGTAGACCCTGCCACATGCCTCTTGTGTCTGAGCCATTGAATTGAGATTCCACTTTGTCTCTGTACTGACGCTTAGCTTGTTTAATAGCCTTGCGGAGGGAATAGCTGCATTGTTTATATTCGGACATATTACCAGACACCTTGCCCTGATTAAAAGCAGTGGTTCGCGCTTTCAGTTTCACGCGAATGCTGCCATCAATCCACGGTTTCTGGTTTGGGAATGTTTTTATCGTTGCTATGGGAACGACATCTTCGACGCACGTTCTAATGAACTCGCACACCGAATCAGCGTATTCGTCAATATTTCCATCTGACGCAATACGAAACATGTCCCAGTCCACGTGATGGAAGCAGTCTTGGAGTGTGGAGTCAGCTTGGTCTGACCAGCGTTGGACAGACCTCAGCGTGGGAGCCTCTTGTTTTAGTTTCTGCCTGTAGGCAGGGATCAGCAAAATGGAGTCGTGGTCAGCTTTTCCGAAAGGGGGCGGGGCAGGGCCTTATATGCGTCGGAAGTTAGAGTAACAATGATCCAAGGTTTTACCACCCCTGGTTGCGCAATCGATATGCTGGTAAAATTTAGGGAGTCTTGTTTTCAGATTAGCTTTGTTAAAATCCCCAGCTACAATGAATGCAGCCTCCGGATAAATGGTTTCCAGTTTGCAAAGAGTTAAATAAAGTTCGTTCAGAGCCATCGATGTGTCTGCTTGGGGGATATATACGGCTGTGATTATAATCGAGGAGAATTCTCTTGGAAGATAATGCGGTCTACATTTGATTGTGAGGAATTCTAAATCAGGTGAACAGAAGGATTTGAGTTCCTGTATGTTTCCTTCATCACACCATGTCTCGTTAGTCATGAGGCATACGCCCCGCCACTCTTCTTACCAGAAAGATGTTTGTTTCTGTCGGCGCGATGCGTGGAGAAACCCGTTGGCTGCACCGCATCGGATAGCGTCTTCCCAGTAAGCCATGTTTCTGTGAAGCAGAGAACGTTGCAGTCTCTGATGTCCCTCTGGAATGCTACCCTTGCTCGGATTTCGTCAACCTTGTTGTCAAGAGACTGGACATTGGCAAGAAGAATGCTGGGGAGTGGTGCGCGATGTGCCCTTTTTCGGAGTCTGACCAGAACACCGCCTCGTTTCCCTCTTTTTCGGAGTCGTTTCCTTGGGTCGCTGCATGCGATCCATTCCGTTGTCCTGTTTGTAAGGCAGAACACCGGATCCGCGTCGCGGAAAACATATTCTTGGTCGTACTGATGGTGAGTTGGCGCTGATCTTATATTCAGTAGTTCTTCTCGACTGTATGTAATGAAACCTAAGATGACCTGGGGTACTAATGTAAGAAATAACACGTAAAAAAACAAAAAACTGCATAGTTTCCTAGGAACGCGAAGCGAGGCGGCCATCTCAGTCGGCGCCGCTATAAACTCAATCTGTCGCTAAATGTTGCTGCTGACCTTGTGCGACAGCAAGCCTTTTCCTTTTGGACAAAAATATGGAGAGTTATGAGAGAGAGTTATTTATGAAAACTGGGTGTTTTGCAAATGTTGAACTTACAATATGGCTACTAATACTGGAAAAGCATTAAGCATTTCCCAATCGAAATGTACAACGATTACTTCCCATTGCAAAATGCATTTCATGTTTAGCACACAAAGTAACCAGTGACCTAAAGTTTAAAGTGTAACTGACAGCGTTTTAACTACTTTGCAGATATTAAACAAACTGACAATCATAACATCAGTAACAAATATCAAATTTCCAGTTCATGCTACAAAACCAACTTCATAAGAGGTTTTAAAAATAGGTTATATTTGACTCAACCTTCCATGACGTACACTAAGGCATTGTTGGCAGAAAAGATGGATGCAGTTCAATGGATGATTAATACAATTCACCAATACATTTCTTGATAGTACAAAAAATATTGCTATCAGGTTGTAAACCACAGCTGGCCTGGTACATTGTTTGCTGCCTCCATTCGGGAAGCAAGTACAGGGAGTGAATTTAATAAATAATGGAACATTGAACGAAACAAGAAACACGAATAGCGTACAGACAGGAAACACAGAAACAGAGTCAGTAACGCCCGGGGAAAGATCCAAAGGGAGGGACAGATATAGGGGAAGTAATCAGAAAGGTGATGCGCCGAGACCGGGAGCAGGAGTAGATTTGACAGTAGACATCATGAAAAACTACAAATCCCTGCAAGCTCCTTAAGTCATATCTAGCTGACACCTTTGCTAACAGGTATTGTAAACTTGCACAAGACAGTTCACAGAAATGTCCATTACATTTTTTTTGCCAATTTATCAGTCAAGCACACCTACTCATTCAAGGGTTTTTCATTATTTTACTATTTCCTATATTGTAGAATAATAGTGAAATAACTATGAAATAACACATGGAATTTATGTAGTAACCAAAAAAGTGCTAAACAAATCAAAATATATTTTATATTTAAGATTCTTCAAAGTAGCCACCCTTTGCCTTGATGACAGATTTGCACACTCTTGCATTCCAGGTGACTACCTCAGACAGCTGGTTGAGAGAATGCCAAGAGTGTGTAAAGCTGTCATCAAGGCAAATGGTGGCTGCTTTGAAGAATCTCAAATATAAAACATATTTTAATTGAACACTTTTTTGGTTACTACATGATTCCATGTGTTATTTCATAGTTTTGATGTCTTCCCTATTATTCTACAATGTAGAAAATAGGAAAAATAAAGAAAAACCCTTGAATGAGTATGTGTGTCGAAACGTTTGACTGGTACTGTACATGTAGCTAACATTAGATAGTTAATCCAGAGATTATAACCTTTGCCTCAATTCGGCAGTCTCGTCCAGATCATCATGGCATTTGTAGTTCTTTATGATAGCCACGTTAGCAGCTAATGTAAAAGATATGCAAAACTCCAAACAAAAGAAAGAAGGGAAGCGCTACTAAGGTACACAATAGTAGATTTTGGTAGATAGAAGGGGCTCTTTGGTAAAAGGGGTAAATTGGTCATCAAAAAGAAGGACCAAGGTACTCGTCATGTAATTAAAATGCCTTTATTTGTATGGCATGTTCAATGGATACAAAGTTTATAAACTACATATGTGTGTGCGTATATCATATTTACTGTGCGTTTACCCGCATATTAATTTACTCTCCTCCGTTGTTAACAGGTGGAGGTGAACCGTCTAAGCCGTGTGCAGCGTGTGGTGGAGCAGGCTGCAAGCTCTGTGTACATGGACTCCCGTAGCGTTGCCCTGCGAGTGACCCTGGTCCCCGGCCGCTACGCCCTCCTCCCCACCACCTTTCAACCTAGGGCCACCGGACGCTTTCTGCTACGCCTCTTCTCACATTCACACCTCAGACTCAGGTCAGGCGGAATGGTGTGAATGTTAAGAATGAAGGAATGGAACGTATGTTAGGAAAGAAGGTGTAATGTCAAGTGTGTGTGTGAGATTCCCTGTGCATTTAGCATGTCAGCACTATATAATGATTGATAATATTACTGTCTATCATTCTTCCTCTTTACTACTTTTATTCTCTCTCCCTATATATATATATATATAGTGAGTTGAGACAGGAGTTGCCTGCTCTGTCAGTGTGGCAGTGTTGTCTCCCCCAGTCCAGTGTCGTGACCACTGTCCACCTGCGCCGAGCTTGCGGACTCAGCCAGCCCAAACAGACAGGTAGTGTTACCTCACTGGGGCATTATTAACGTTATCACAACATACATTATCATAAAATACATTATTGTGACATATATTATTATAAACATACATTATCATAACATAGATTATTGTGACATATATTATCGAAACAGATTATTATGAAATGTATTATCATAACATACATTATCATGCTATACATTATCATAACATACAGAACATTAAACATAAATGATCATAAAATACACTATTGTGACATATTAATATAAACATACATTATCATACCATAAATTATTGTGACATATATTATCGAAACAGATTATTATGACATGTATTATCATAACATACATTATCACAGTAAACATTGTTGACAAATTATTATAACTTTATTTATGTATTATGCTATACATTATCTCAACAACAACAAAATTGTGGCATACATTGTCGCTACGAACATTAGTATGACATACATTACCATCCCACGGAATTGTGGCTCATACCAGTAACTGACCACATCATATCTCATTGTATACAAACCTCTATATCCATCTTTCCAAAGAATATGAGACGAAGTCTGACAACACAAGAGTAATTGTCTATGTATGGTGTCTGTATCTGTGTTGTGTAGCACCAGATGTGTATGCTGTGATCTGCTGTGAAGACGACACCATAAGAACACAAGTGTTCAAGGAGGATGGAAATCCAGAGTTCAATATGAGGGCCATTTTCTACAGGAGATACCCAGATGCACACATCAGCATTAAGGTTAGAAACACACACACACACACACAGCTCACAAGGATGATACAGTACCGAGGGCTAGTAGTACTGAGGGCAAATAGTTTTGAGAGAAAACCGTATTGAGGGTGAATACCACTAAGGACAAATGTGTGTGTGTGTGTGTGTGTGTGTGTTTAGTTGTGGAGCCGTGGTCTACTTTGGGACACTCTATTAGGAGGGGCTCGACTCCAGACCGGAGACAGCGAGAGAGAGCGGAGCCAGGGGATTGACCTGCAGGGCGGCCAATCACATTCAGGATACCAGGGATGCATCTATGTGGAAACCTCATCCAGCAAATGCCTGACAGACTTGTGACAGACAGCTGTGGCTTGTCCCACCCTCTATACAACCATGGCAATCACTGCTTTTCTGGATGAAGCAGCGGATTTGAATGAGGATGGATCCAATTCAATAGCTTTGAAGGAAAATAGACATTTGTCTTCGGCTTCCATGAATTACAAAGACAAATACCTCTTTGAATGAAATGTTATGAGAACTCGGAACTACTGCGTTAAGGAACAGAAAAGCACAGTGATCTGTTTGTTGTTCACTACTAGGGCAGAGGAGATCATAAAATCATAAAAATATCCCCTAACGTTACATCTCTGCTGGCCAGACCATGTAAGAGTACAACATTATCCAAAAAACAACAACATTTAAACTGTAAAAATACATTGATTACCAGCTGCCAAGGTTATCTAAGGAATATACATAATATATATAGGTCTACTCTTTTTTAAAGGTGCATAATTTTAGGAAAAACATTTTGATCAATTAAAATGTCATTTTTCTCTACAAACTGATCATTATATAGATGTTTTATTTCACCTTAATATGGTATGCTATATTTTCAAATATTTATTTGAAAAAGATACATATTTCAACGTGGGATTTTGTTTTTTGAATTAATGTGAACAAGAGTATACCCTAACCTGTCTCTTCTTCAGGTTTCAGGTATGACCCAGATGCAGACAGTGTCGATGAAACAAAAGTTTATTTCTAGTCCAGGGGCAGGCAAACGACAGGTCAATGGCAGGCAGAGGTCAGTAATCCAGCGAGGGTACAAAAGGCCCAGAACGGCAGGAGGACTCAGGGTCAGGGCAGGCAGGGGTCAATAATTCAGTGAGGTGGGGCAAGGTATAGAACGGCAGGCAGGGTCAGGGCAGGCAGGGGTCAATAATCCAGAGGGTACAAAAGGTCCAGAACGGCAGGAGGACTCAGGGTCAGGGCAGGCAGGGGTCAATAATTCCGTGAGGTGGGGCAAGGTATAGAACGGCAGAAAGGCTCGGGGTCAGGGCAGGCAGAACGGTCAAAACTGGGAAGGGACATTGCTAAAGTGGGTGTGGACAAAAATATTAATTGTAAAAAAAATATTGAATTGAATGCTAAAAAAAGAATATTGTACACAGTATTATCAAAGACTTTTATAACTAACCAAGATAGACTGGAGACTGTCTTTTCAAATGGGAGCAAACTGGGCTTCCTCTCATCACCATATTTGGTATTTGGTAGAGTGGAAACGCCAATCGGATGCTTCACATTTATACATCTGGTGAAATATCTGTCTCATTGTTCTATCTGCGGTATGATCAACTTAATTACTCCAAATGCAAAGCACTTTGAGGCCAAGTGTTGATTAGAAGGAGTACAAAAGAGAGAAACATTGTATAAAACTTAAAAAATATTTTTTCTGTTGTGAGTAGAGAATTGGGGCAGCTTTATACATTACATTTCTATAGGCCGTTGATGACCAAACCTGGGTTGAAATCTTTCCAATACATTGAGCCTGGAGTGCAAGGTATGAGGGATTTGCACTTTTGAGACTTTTCTATTGGTTCCATTTCAACAGGCAACCTAAATCAATTACAGATACAGTGAATGATTTCAAATAGTATTTGAACGCAGATCTGTTGATGACAAGGCCCATAATACAGCATCCTATGGAATGTTTGTGTCATGGCTCTCTTTCTCCTGAATACCAGTGGTGATTTTAGCATGTCAATCTTGGTGAAGCAAACTCCCCAAATGTTTTGTTGTTGATGCATGCCAACAAAGCCACTACACAACACTACACTAAACAATGCATTCATTGCACTATAACGGTGACAAACGATGCCCACAAACTGTTAGGGCCTACATGAAGCTGTCCCAACAGCAGAGCTTTCTTTTCAGCACCATGGAGTGAATCCTTACCATCACTACACCTGGCTATCAGCGGAGTCTTGTCTAGCAGCAAAACAGTTAATTCAGTCTTATTTACTGTCTTTAAAAAATAGTTATCTGATATGGCTGACTTGCTTAAACAAATGTGGTTTCTACTGACAAATGAGATGTACAAACTATGGCATAAGGAGATGACGAGCAGATAAGAGGCAATCTGTAATTTCGATTAGACATTAATGAGCGAGCTAGGATGGATTTAGTCAATATAATTATGTGTTCAGCACTTTTGACATGTATAGTTACAGAATTCAGAACATGGGCCGTTCTTACAGTATTCTCCCTGTTCACCAAGTCAGAACCGTAGGATATATAAAGGGGGCGTATACAGTGCCTTGCAAAAGTATTCATCCCCCTTGGTGTTTTTCCTATTTTGTTGCATTATAACCTGTAATTTAAATGGATTTTTATTTGGATTGCATGTAATGGACATACACAAAATATGAAGTGAAATGACAAAAATAACTTGTTGTTAAAACGGAAAAGTGGTCTGTGCATATGTATTCAACCCCTTCGCTATGAAGCCCGAAATAAGATCTGGTGCAACCAATAATCTTCAGAAGTCCCACAATTAGTTAGATTGCACACAGGTGGACTTCATTTAAGTGTCACATAATCTTTCACATGATCTCAGTATATATACACCTGTTCTGAAAGGCCCCAGAGCCTGCAACACCACTAAGCAAGGGGCACCACCAAACAAGCGGCACCAAGAAGACCAAGGAGCTCTCCAAACAGGTCAGGGACAAAGTTGTGGAAAAGTACAGATCAGGGTTGAGTTATAAAAAAATATCAGAAACGTTTCTGATATTTTTTTATAACCCAACCCTGATCTGTACTTCTCCACAACTTTGTCCCTGACCTGTTTGGAGAGCTCCTTGGTCTTCTTGGTGCCGCTTGTTTGGTGGTGCCCCTTGCTTAGTGGTGTTGCAGGCTCTGGGGCCTTTCAGAACAGGTGTATATATACTGAGATCATGTGAAAGCACCATTAAATCCATTATTCAAAAATTGAAATAATATGGCACCACAACAAACCTGCCAAGAGAGGGCCGCCCACCAAAACTCACAGACCAGGCAAGGAGGGAATTAATCAGAGAGGCAATAAAGAGACCAAAGATCAGCCTGAAGGAGCTGCAATGCTCCACATTGGAGATTGGATTATCTGTTCATAGGACCACTTTAAGCCATACACTCCACAGAGCTGGGCTTTAGAGAAGAGTGGCCAGAAAAAAAGCATTTGCTTAAAGAAAAAAATAAGCAAATACGTTTGGTGTTTGCCAAAAGGCATGTGGGAGACTCCCCAAACATATGGAAGAAGGTACTCTGGTCAGATGAGACTAAAATTGAGCTTTCTGGCCATCAAGGAAAACACTATGTCTGGTGCAAACCCAGCACCTCTCATCACGCCAAGAAACCATCCCCAAAATGAAGCTTGGTGGTGGCAGCATCATGCTGTGGGGATGTTTTTCATCAGCAGGGACTGGGAAACTGGTCAGGATTTTTGTATTTTACTAGGCAAGTCAGTTAAGAACATGTTCTTATTTTCATTGACAGCCTAGGAACAATGGGTTAACTGCCTTGTTCAGGGGCAGAACGACAGATTTTTACCTTGTCAGCTCAGGGATTCGATCTTGAAACCTTTCGGTTATTAGTCCAACACTAACCACTATAGTACCTGCTGCCCCAATTGAAGGAATGATGGATGGTGCTAAATACAGGGAAATTCTTGAGGGAAACCTGTTTCAGTCTTCCAGAGATTTGATGTCTGGGACAGAGGTTTCCCTTCCAGCAGGACAACGACTCTAAGCATACTGCTAAAGAAACACTTAAGTGGTTTAAGGGTAAACATTTAAATGTCTTGGAATGGCCTAGTCAAAGCCCAGACCTCAATCCAATTGAGAATCTGTGGTATGACTTAAAGATTGCTGTACACCAGCGGAACCCATCCAACTTGAAGAAACTGAAGCAGTTTTGCCTTGAAGAATGGGCAAAAATCCCAGTGGCTAAATGTGCCAAGCTTTTATAGAGACACCCCAAGAGACTTGCAGCTGTAATTGCTGCAAAAGGTATTGACTTTGAGGGGGTGAATAGTTACGCACGCTCATGTTTTCTGTTTTTTTTTTTGTCTAATTTCTTGTTTGTTTCACAATAAAACACATGTTGCATCTTCAAAGTGGTAGACATGTTGTGTAAATCAAATGATACAAACCCCCCCAAAATCAATTTTAATTCCAGGTTGTAAGGCAACAAAATAGGAAAAATGCCAAGGGGGGTGAATACTTTCTCAAGCCACTGTAAACAGACAATGAAAGCTCTTACAATATTCGAAGATTACATTTCTCTAAAACAGGCTATAGGCTACATGTGCACCACCAAGTCAGAACAGTAGGCTAAGCTATGAATAAAGGGAAAGGGACCAAATTATTAGGGTGAGGCACATGGGCTACTAACAGCTTACTACACAACAAAGACTTAGTATTACTTTCTTAGCTACAGTATACATATCTCCCTGGCATATTACATAATGTTTGTCAGCAGCATACAATACATTTTTGGACTCACATTGTTGTGCTGTGTTCACTTGAACAGGAGGGTGGCGCGGCAGTCATCAGACTTTGTCACCAAAGCCTGGCCATCTCTGGATTTATGGTGCTTTCACGACAACTGGGAACTCAGAAAAAAACAATGTTGAATCATGATGTCAGTGATCTTCAGGTCGAAGCTCTAGAAAGAGGCTAGAGCTCCCGACTTGGAATTCTGAATTGAATGACCGTTCTCAGTTGTCTTGAACTCACTGAAGTCTGAAATTTCCCAGTTCCGAGTTTCCAGTTGTTTTGAATGTGGCAGAAGTCATGCTGGATTGACAGCATGGCCAATATATTCCACCTTTTCTGGCCTATGGTGTTGAATGTGTATCCTTTTAAGCTTGGAAAAGAGACCTTTAAACCCAGACTTGGACCACCCTCCCACTCCACTGAGTAGCAGGCTAGTGATTGCTTTGCAACCCACTAATTCCTTCCAAACAACTCTTTGTTGAATGTGCGTTTTCCAACTTGTAGTGTAATGTTTATGTCCAATGGCCGATGAGCACCAATACATTTTATCCATAATTTCGCTTCATATGACAAGAATTGAAAGGATTTGCCAGTCGATTGTCAACGTGGTTCATGAAGATGACTGCATGACTAGCTTGCTAGCTAAGATTTTGAAAGTATGAGGTTGACATGATGAGTCCAATCAAAGCTACGGTAGATATGACGTGATTTGACAATTTTATCTGTGGCTAATGACCTTGAGCCTTCTTGGATGGGCATTTCTAATGTAACTCTATGGCAGCATCCAAGGCGCTTGAATTTTCCAGCTTTCCGTGACGTACAGTACTGTCCCCATGAGTGACAGAACACTGAGCCAATCACGTTGCAACTAGAGAACATTACCAACCTGGCTTCCCCACCACCACAGAAAGCACTGAGCTAAGCTGAGATCCCTTACTCAAGAAAGCAAAAAAGAGACCATGCAGCTTTATTAACTGAATAATTAAAAATATATATATATATATTTATATGTGACAGGCAATGTCACTGCTGAATACAACTGCAACTTTAAATCAATATAGTGTTTGTGTTTGAATTAAGATGCAGGATTAAGATGTCAGATCTGCCGCCACCCACAAGATGCAGTAGTGATAAAGTCCGGAGAATGTGGAGTTTCTTATCATTCATCAAACTGAAAGTACTACCTTTAGATTCATACTGTTACAGTAAGGTCACCGTAGTTCCATTTTTAGCGACGTTCCAATTCCCTTTTCACTTCTGCATTCATGGTTGATTTGGTGTTCAGCAGCGTAAGTGTCTGACCACTTAAGAGAACGCAAGTTCTACAGCTACAACAGGTAGGAAATGTATTAACTCACAGGATTTCTGCACTTCTATTCTCTCTCTCCTAGACGAGGATAACTCTGATCTATATGCGTTAGCCAACCAGCAGTGAACAGTTAAGTAATGATGGTTCAATTGTAGCATTGTGTCAACAATAGATATATTTAGTTAGCCTATGTGACTGTGGGGAGTGTGACGGTGGGGAGCCTAGAAACTGACTGAAGTGGGAGTAAAGATGAGATACTGCCAAAGTGCAGAAGGGACACACAACGACTACAGTGTTATCACTTCTCGTCTTCATGAAAAAGTACATTTTACATTTCGTCTCATCCGCCATTCAGGTCAATCCCACCAATCTGTGTCACGCACCATGGGCAGATGTATCGAAGGTGCGTACCTGAGCTACTTTTTTTATTGTAAAGTATTAGCCACGTTACAATCTGACGGCATTACAGAAGCCTCAAAAATAGGTGTTTAACATACCGGCAAATCTGATGCCCAACTGTGCAGTCGATGACGTGGCACGCAACCATTGGTTGATGAAATGTAGTCCATCTGGAATGTGACCCTTGTAACATGACATCATAACTCTTAATATACATATTGCACCCCTCTAGAGAACAGTTAGTCATGGTATGGCTGCGCTGTTGATGATAACTGAAGGGTAGGGAAACAATGACACATGTCTGTTTATAAATGTACAGGATTGTAAATGTATACATTTATAAAGGCTTCTAAAATGTAAAGATGTTATATCATCATGCTATGCAACCATAGATAGGGCATGAAACAACAACAAAAAAACATTTTGTGTTGTCTAATTCTGCAGTTTGCAAGCTGGTCTTATGGGTTGCAGTTTGTGTGACCTTCATTGTCTTGGGTAAGTAGCTAGTAAGAAAAACATATCGTTATAATACCGCATCATCTTTCATCGACAAAACTCCTCTACTTCTCCACATAGGTGCTGTGTACACTGATGACTGCCCAGTGAAACGTGTCATCCCTATCCACATGATCATTTCTGGATCTTTCGGTCTCCTCTATGTATTCTTCTCCTGCTGCAAGGACCGTGTTGTGTGCCAACATTTGTCTAAACTATTTTGGTTCATGATCATCATCTGGCTCATTATTGGTACGAGACATCAAATTACGATACTGTTGGAGGAAATTATAGTTGAAATGATTAATTATGTATACATTTAAATTAGAAACATCTATTCTAATACTATTATGTTATGGTATGAAATGTATGGGTTCTTGGTTAAGCTGTTACTGAAAATGTAAGTAAAACGAATTAATTGTCTGTACCTTGCGGGTTTAAGGGAGGGAGAAAAGTATATCTTTTAGACAGATTGGAATGTTTGTTTTATGAGGGGAGTAGAAGAAGGTCTCCAGACCTGAAGACACTGCGCTATTGTGGGGATCGGAGAGAGTGTGTGAAACTGATGACGTCATTTTATGTTCTCTCTTTATAATGTAATGTTCTTTGTATTTTGGGGCAGTACTCATCAAGAATAAATGCTGAACTTGTTTTTAAGACTGGTCTCTTGCTATTTCCTGCAAAATGATAAACTTACAACTTATTATGAAATAGATAAGAGTGTGAATTTGGTTTTGGCTACAAAACATATAGGAATTTAGAATTCCTCTAACAATTGGTCCTAGACCTGGATCTAAATACCCCTCCCTGTTATCTGGAGGTAGTACGCTGAAAATCGTGCACGGACGGGAGACACCCGTTTAAAAAAGTCCTGGCCTCCGAATTGAGGTTAAAATTCAGGCCAGCATATTATAACAGAAATCAGGGAGGGTGACTAGATACAACGAACATTGCTTTCCCAGTCGGCGATAAGGTCAGTAATCTTTATTCTTGATTAAGGGGGAATGACTTAAATTATCATAGGGTGGATTTAAGTTGTTCTCAGATTGAAAGTCAACTCTACAAATAGGCTATGCTTGGAGCGACATTTTAGTTCAAAGTCCTATAGGAACAGCGACTTACTGTATATTCCTACAGTGATCACTGTATACGGGTGAAAACTAGTGTCAGATCGAGTGATGAATGGACTGGGGGGGTCTTTCCCGGTTTTTAGTAGTCTGTGTTCTTGATAGTGAAAAGTGATTGTGTGGTTGAGGTTCCGGGGAAGAAATGGAACAGGTGATTTTATACCATCAGCTTTCAAGAATAGACACTGCAGGATTGGTTTTGGGACTGGCCTCGGTCCATTTGTTTTCGGTCAACTTTACAAGTAGGCTATGTTTGGAGCGACAAAGTTTAAGTCAAAAGACCTATAGGAACAGTGATTACTGTATACGGGGGAGTTAAATGTCAGATTGAACAATGTATCCAGCGGAAAGACAGAACAAGTGACCCCATAGATATATAGTTCTTGATAATAGACACTGCAGGTTGGTGGTCTTTATTTAGATTATGGGGAACAATTGAGTTGCTTTTCCGTTGGTCATTTTCAATCAACTCTACAGATTAAGCTATATTTGGGGCGACATTTTAGTTCAAAGTCCTATAGGAACAGTGATTACTGTATATTCCTACAGTGATCGCTGTATACGGGTGAAAACTAGTGTCAGATTGAACGACGAGTGGACGGAGACTCTTGAGACTCTGTCTATTTGTCCTCGGTCAACCCTACAAGTAGGCTGATTTGGAGCGACAATTTTAGCAGAAGTCCTATAGGAACAGTAATGTATTGTATACGGGTGAGACTTAATGTCAGACTTTAGTAGATGAGGATTCCAATAAAGAGATATTAACCATAAGGTGTTAAATATTGGAATTACTAGGAGTGAGTAGATAAGGATTCCAATAAAGAGAAATTAACATAAAGTGTTGAAGATTGGAATTATTAGGAGGGGCAGGAATTTATTATAATGGGTAGTAATCCCTCTAAACTGCTTTCTGAAGAGACGGAAGATTACCGTTATATGAAACAAAAAGATCGAAGGAATGTAGATTTCTGTCCTAAATGGGAAAAAAGGTATGGTTTTGACGGACACCTAGATGTCGAAAAGTTAGAATCCCTTATAAAACAGATACAAAGGGAGCGAGATTAATGAGAATCCTAAACTGAGGGAAAGCGTTGGGCGTCTAAATTGGGGCTATTTTCTGTTGTCAAGATGTCGGAGTAACAAATACAGATAACTGTAAAAATGGGTATATTTGCAGAGAGTCTCAGTCAGTTTCATAGCGCTGGTGGTATAGTGGTGAGCGCAGCAGTTTTTACCAACGGCAATCCACGGTTCGGTTCCCATCCGAGGCGGTTAACTAAAACTGATATTAGAGTGAAATTCACCTATTTGCATGTTTTGCCGGAAAAATACGGTCGCCAGTGTTTGTCTAAATATAACTGAACGTTTATTATGTGTTTTAGATTGAATAAAAATAAATAAAAAAGAAGGCATTAAAAATAATGGCGAGACAATTGAGGTAATACGCTATTTTGCCCAAAATGATCTGGGGGAATAATGTATTGAGATGGGAGTCGTATTTAAATAAATGTATCATAGAAGAGAAAGTCACCTAAAGTTAAATGTAGGGAATAACGGAGAGATACGATACAATTTCATGCTATCCGGACGTTATAGCTATTTATGAATCGACTGACATATGATAAATTTAGCACAAAACATGGTACGTTTAAATGTTAGGGTATGGTAAGTTGAGAAGTTGGGTTGGTTTTACTTTGATGATTAGAATTTAAAACTGAACGCAATCTGAATAGGGAATATATATTTTACAGAGGCAGGCAGATGTGTGATGACGTTTCACGTTGAACAACATCGTTCCTCAAATTTAAACAGGGAAAAGGGGTTGTGGCATTTAGAGGGAAAATGCGTGCATTATACCTTAGAGTTACTTTTCAAAAGCGGCCAGAAGTTCCAAATACATTTCTTTTAAAAAGGAGAAGTATCGTAAAGATAGTCTGAAAAGATGCTACAGCTTGCAACGGCAGTGCTAGGCACTCAATGGGCTATATAGTGCACCGCTTTGGACTATAAAATAGGTAAGAATAGTTTAATCGTAAAAAGTTGTGATTGTTTTTCCGAGTATTGATTTTTGGTTAGGTAACGCCTGGGAATTCGAACTAGAAGTTAACGTATCCTAAAAAAACACTATCTATTTTTCTCTACTTTTCTTTACGGGGAGAAAGTATGTCTTGTCTTAAAGGGACAGTGCACGTCAATCACAGTGGTTTGAGTGTATGGCAGTGTATAAAATATTTTGGGACGACAATTTGAAGATAGACTGAATGAGTTACATGAAACATCAAGAGATTTAAAACAAACGATGTGAAGGGATTATCTGAATTATTGGGTGTCGTTGTAGTAGTAAAAGTTTGGGTTAAGGGGATTTCCCTGTTCCCAGTGACAAGGTATTTTAAAGGTTTTGTAGAATAGACTGAAGCAACCAGCTGGATGGCTTGGCAGAATAGAATTGCATTAGATATGTTAATGGCTGAAAAGGGAGAAGTATGCGTGATTATCAGGACCATGTTTGTGCATACATCCCAAATAACACAGCTCCGGACGAATCAGTGCCCGAAGCCTCAGCTGGTTTGACCACCCTGGCTCAAAGGGTTGGCAGAAACTCTAAGGTGGATACTTCTCTGACTGATTGGGTTTTGATAGTACGTTTGGAAAATGGAAAAATGTTATGATCACTGTGTTATGGGCTACATTCACCTGTGTGACTGTTTTAGTTTTATGGGGCTGTTGTCTAATTCCCTGTGTATGAGGCCTTGTTTCCAGAACTCTGGAGAAAATGATGACTCAGCAGATGATGAGATATGGGCCGATTCCAGGTTCTGACCCGTGGAGGACTGAATGTATGACTACAGAACAAGTGGACGAATCTGGATCTTTTATTTGTGGGGAATTTATATTTCATGAGACCATTTTTGATGTTTAGGGAGGCTAGGTTGTATCCCATCTCAATATTAGACTGTTTTTTTAATAAAGATTGTAACGAAAATCCTGATAAGCAGAGTTATAATTCTGATGTAGGTTTAAAGGTTAGATTAAGGTTAAGGTTAGATTTGATTAATGATGGGTGAAGAGTCGGATAAACATTTATAATAATGTTGGTTATGTGTCTATTCATATGATAATCTGGTAAACCTTTATAATAAGGTTAGTTATAAGTTTGTTCATATTTTTGTTTTTTTATGTTTGATGAAATTAGATGTAGATTTGAATGTATAATATTTAATCAAAGGGAGGATTGTTGGAGGAAATTATAGTTGAAATGATTAATTATGTATACATTTCAATTAGAAACATTTATTCTAATACTATTATGTTATGGTATGAAATGTATGGGTTCTTGGTTAAGCTGTTACTGAAAATGTAAGTAAAACGAATTAATTGTCTGTACCTTGCGGGTTTAAGGGAGGGAGAAAAGTATATCTTTTAGACAGATTGGAATGTTTGTTTTATGAGGGGAGTAGAAGAAGGTCTCCAGACCTGAAGACACTGCGCTATTGTGGGGATCGGAGAGAGTGTGTGAAACTGATGACGTCATTTTATGTTCTCTCTTTATAATGTAATGTTCTTTGTATTTTGGGGCAGTACTCATCAAGAATAAATGCTGAACTTGTTTTTAAGACTGGTCTCTTGCTATTTCCTGCAAAATGATAAACTTACAACTTATTATGAAATAGATAAGAGTGTGAATTTGGTTTTGGCTACAAAACATATAGGAATTTAGAATTCCTCTAACAGATACATGTTGCCTGGTTTGAATATTTTTTAAATGCTTCCTTCCTCACACCTTTCCTCCCTCCTTTCCTCCCTCCTTTCTTTGAGGTAATCACTGATCTGTTTCTGTATTGCTTCCAACAATCCAACATTATCAGCTCAGTGATTACTTCACGGAAGGAAGGAAGGAAGGAAGGAAGGAAGGAAGGAAGGAAGGAAGGAAGGAAGGAAGGAAGGAAGGAAGGAAGGACTGTAATGTTACTAAAACTGTTATTTCAGCAAGCACCATCTCAGATTGTTCTGAAATCATTTCTGTAGTTAGAAACAGATAAGATTAGGATTTCTGCAACATTATTTTGTTGAAAAATAATTTGATCTCTGAGAGGCTAATTGATTGCCGAATTGCCCATTTTAATTTATAATATTCATATAATATTCTATAAATATAGTCTGATTTGGACCAAACTTTTATCTAACTTAGCCTTAACTGCACAAAACTACACAAGATCTCTCAAACTGTGTACATTGATTACATTTCCTACTGCTTTGTCTACAGGCCATTTTTGGACCTTCTCTGTATTCCAACCCAACTACGCACGGAAAGAGATCATCGGCAACACAGTATACTGCAACAAATCTCTATACCTCTTTGTGGCCTCTACCACCATCATATTGGACATTCTTATATGTATGTGGCTGCTTGTGTTGTTTGATGTATGTAAATGCTTCATACGTTGTCTCGTCTGCTGTGTCTCTTTATGCAAGTCTGACGATGTCAAACCTGTGCAGGTTGTTGAGCCTTTGAGGGTTGTGGAGACTGAGGACTGTGTTGAACCTAAGGAGTGTGTGGGGACTGACCTGTGTGTGGGGACTGACCTGTGTGTGGGGACTGAAGTGTGTGTGGGTACTGAAGTGTGTATGGGGATTGAGGTGTGTGTGGAGACTCAGGTTGAGTGTGGGGCATGACGAGAGTGTGAGACATGAAGAGAGTGTGGAGTATGTGGAGAGTGTGGAGTATAAGGAGTATGTGGTAACTGGGCAGAGTGAGTCCAACACTGCTCATTATTAATGCAATTCACAATTCACAATACCAATAGTAATTTACATGAATGTGTCTATTTTGGGGGGTGAGATAATGTAAAAATGTAGATGTCATCATAAAAAATAAGCAATCAATGGGTCAATTTGTGCCATTATGTTGCCAAAAATCTGAAGATTAAAATAAAAATATTAATTCCCACTTTGACTTTCAAGATTTAAAATGTACCTTGGTAGACAAATATTATCGTTACCATTTTTGAGCAGAATGATAATAATTTGGCTAATAAGCTGCTGTTCCACTTCACAAACACCCGCCCTGGAATAGTTTAGTGGAACGGCCCATCAATGAAAACGCACACCCAAAGAAAATGGACTGGTGTGTTAAAATGGTCTGTTCTACTGTATCTTAGTCAATGCCGCTCTGACATTGCTCGTCCATTGAATTGATCAAATGTGTGTTGTGTTCTTCCACAATAAAAAGGCCAGGGCTTCGAGACTGGTGTGTTTCATTTGACCTACTCTATTTGAGTTGGCATAATTCAAATTATTGCCAATCTATTCAAATGAAGTTGTGCTGCCTTACTGTAACATTGTAAATTGTCAGTCGCCCGTACAGTTTCGATAAGGTAGCCAACAGTAGCTTGTGATATTGGCTGCTTTCAGTCGCCCGCAGCACCAGACGAGGGACCGCAAGAGCATGCGCTGTCGAGAGCGGTGGCTCCGTCAGTTAATGAGAAATGGTGAAATGGAATTCTTTTCTGACTTTCCCCAAGCGCAGATCTCTCAGTAGTAGTGTTTACTTCACTGACACACGCACAACCAAGGTAAATTGACCATATCGCAATCAAATACATGTGACATGTTTTGCCAAATTCTGTAAAGGTTTTTAATTGATATTTTTTATCATAGCCTACATTCTATTGCCGACAATCCATGGATGCGTTCATTGTACATAGAGTAGCCGAAAGAATAAGAAGCTGATCATTACTGGTTATCAATTGTCTGCATAGGTTGTTGGTTATTGGTTATTGGTATTAACTTAATATGATTAAATGACATAGTATTAGCTAAATATTATTAATTGTAATGTAGAACTGTCCTACTGTGTTTTATTGAAAAAATATATAGTATGTGATGGACTAACAAAATGCTAACGTGAACAAGTGTGACAGATCAGGTTACTTCACTATTTAATGTAACTTCAACCAAACATAAAACTTTGTATGAAAACACAACGAGAGGTGACATTGCAAAGCTAAGAAAATAAAATATAGGTAAGGGCCAGCAAAGACAGACAGGTGTGTGTGTATAGTTATGGGATTGGTGATTGTGTGATTGATGTTTGTGTCAACTTTTCATGGTAGATATACAGTGCATTCAGAAAGTATTAAGACCCCTTGACTTTTTCTACATTTTGTTAAGTTACAGCCTTGTTCTAAAATTTATTAAATAATGATCCCCCCTCTAATCCACAGACAATACCACATAATGACAAAACAAAAACTGAAATATTACATTTACATAAGTATTCAGATCTTTTACTCAGTACTTTGTCGTAGCACCTTTGGCAGCGATTACAGCCTCGAGTCTTATTGGGTATGACGCTAAAAGCTTGGCACACCTGTATTTGGGGAGTTTTTCCAATTCTTCTCTGCAGATCTTCTCAAGCTCTGTCAGGTTAGATGGGGAGCGTCGCTGCATACCTATTTTCAGGTCTCAAGATGTTCGATTGGGTTCAAGTTCAGGCTCTGGCTGGGCCACTCAAGGACATTCAGAGACCTGTCCCAAAGCCACTCCTGCGTTGTTTTGGCTGTGTGCTTAAGGTCGTTGTCCAGATGGAAGGTGAACATTCGCCCCAGTCTGAGGTCCTGAGCGCTCATGAGGAGGTTTTCATCAAGGATCTCTCTGATCTCTCTCAGTTCATCTTTCCCTCGATCCTGACTAGTCTCCCAGTCCCTGACGCTGAAAATCATCCCCACAGCACAATGCTGCCACCACCATGCTTCACCGTAGGGAAGGTGCCAGGTTTCCTCCCAACGTGATGCTTGCCAATCTTATCTCGGAGCTCTACGGACAATTCCTTTGACCTCATGGCTTGGTTTTTGCTCTGACATACACAGTCAACTGTGGGACCTTATATAGACAGGCGTGTGCCTTTCCAAATCATGTCCAATCAATTGTATTTACCACAGGTGGACTCCAATTAAGTTATAGAAACATCTCAAGGATATTTAATGGAAACAGGATGCACATGAGCTCAATTTCGAGTCTCATTGCAAAGGGTCTGAATACGTATGTGAATATGTTATTTCTGTTTTTAGTTTTTAATACATTTGCAAACATTTCTAAAAACCTCTTTTTGATTTGTCATTATGTGTGGAGATTGATGAGAAAAAGGTTTTATTTAATCCATTTTAGAATAAGGCTGTAATGAAACAGATTGTGGAAAAAGGGAAGGGGTCTGAATACTTTCCGAATGCACTTTAAGTTTGTGTATGAATGGTAGATAACATCATATCTCAACATCACAAACATGAGTTGTATAGGTGACGTCATGTATGTGTATACATACAGTACAAGTCAAAAGTTTGGACACACCTACTCATTCAAGGATTTTCTTTATTTTTAATATTTTCAACATTGTAGAATACTTGTGAAGACATCAAAACTTTGAAATAACACATATGGTATCATGTAGTAACCAAAAAAGTGTTAAACAAATCATAACATATTTTATATTTGAAATTCTTCAAAGTAGCCACCCTTTGCCTTTATGACAGCTTTGCACACTCTTGGCATTCTCTCAGCCAGCATTACCTAGAATGCTTTTCCAACAGTCTTGAATGAGTTCCCATATTTTCTGAGCATTTGTTGGCTGCTTTTCCTTCCCTCTGCGGTCCAACTCATCCCAAACCATCTCAATTGGATTGAGGTCGGGTGATTGTGGAGGCCAGGTCATCTGATGCAGCACTCCATCACTCTCCTTCTTGGTCAAATAGCCCTTACATAGCCTGGAGGTGTATTGGGTCATTGTCCTGTTGAAAAACAAATGATAGTCCCACTATGCGCAAACCAGATGGGATGGCATATCGCTGCAGAATGCTGTGGTAGCCATGCTGGTTAAATGTGCCTTGAATTCTAAATAAATCACAGACAGTGTCACCAGCAAACCACCCCAACACCATCACACCTCCTCCTCCATACTTCACGGTGGGAACCACACATGCAAAGATAATTTGTTCACCTACTCTGCGTCTTCCAAAGACACGGCAGTTGGAACCAAAAATGTCAATTTAGACTCATCAGACCAAAGGACAGATTTCCACCGGTCTAATGTCCATTGTTCGTGTTTCTTGGCCCAAGCAAGTCTCTTCTTCTTATTGGTGTCCTTTAGTAGTGGTTTCTCTAATAACTGGTAACTCCAATGAACTTATCCTCTGTAGCAGAGGTAACTCTGGCTCTTCCTTTCCTGTGGCGGTCATCATAAGAGCCAGTTTCATCATAGCGCTAATTGGTTTTTGTGACTGCACTAGAAGAAACTTTCAAAGTTCTTGAAATTTTACGGATTGACTGACCTTCATGTCTTAAAGTAATGATGGACTGTCGTTTCTCTTTGCTTATTTGAGCTGTCTTTTACCAAATAGGGCTATCTTCTGTATACCACCCCTACCTTGTCACAACACAACTGATTGGCTCAAACGCATTAACTTCTTGCGTCGAGCCAACCTGGATCCGGGATCATGACTACAGCCTCAAGCCCATTACCATAACGCAACGTTAACTATTCATGAAAATCGCAAATGAAATGAAATCAATATGCTTGCTCTCATGCTTAGCCTTTTGTTAACAACACTGTCATCTCAGATTTTCAAAAATATGCTTCTCAACCATAGCAAACTAGCATTTAGCATTTAGCGTTAGCATTTAGCATTAGCATTTAGCGTTAGCATTAGCAGGCAACATTTTCACAAAATCCAGCAAAAACATTCAATAAATCATTTACCTTTGAAGAACTTCGGATGTTTTCAATGAGGAGACTCTCAGTTAGATAGCAAATGTTCAGTTTTCCTGAAAGATTATTTGTGCAGGAGAAATCGGTCCGTTTTCTGCGTCATGTTTGGCTACCAAAAAAAAACGAAAATTCATTCATCCAAACGCCAAACTTTCTTCCACATTAACTCCATAATATCGACTGAAACATGGTAAACGTTGTTTAGAATCAATCCTCAAGGTGTTTTTCACATATCTCTTCATGATATATCATTCCTGGAAGTCTCCTCTCTGTCTCAATCACATGGATGAATGCGAGCAGCTTGGAGATTACGCAACAATTTCAACAAAGGACACCGGGCGGACCCCTGGTAAATGTAGTCTCTTATGGCCAATCTTCCAATGATATGCCTACAAATACGTCACAATGCTGCAGACAACTTGGAGAAACGATAGAAAGGGCAGGCTCATTCCTGGCGCTTTCACAGCCATATACGTGCTCTCACCACTGGTGTCCCCCAGGGCTCTGTTCTAGGCCCTCTCCTATTCTCGCTATACACCAAGTCACTTGGCTCTGTCATAACCTCACATGGTCTCTCCTATCATTGCTATGCAGACGACACACAATTAATCTTCTCCTTTCCCCCTTCTGATGATCAGGTGGCGAATCGCATCTCTGCATGTCTGGCAGACATATCAGTGTGGATGACGGATCACCACCTCAAGCTGAACCTCGGCAAGACGGAGCTGCTCTTCCTCCCGGGGAAGGACTGCCCGTTCCATGATCTCGCCATCACGGTTGACAACTCCATTGTGTCCTCCTCCCAGAGTGCTAAGAACCTTGGCGTGATCCTGGACAACACCCTGTCGTTCTCAACTAACATCAAGGCGGTGGCCCGTTCCTGTAGGTTCATGCTCTACAACATCCGCAGAGTACGACCCTGCCTCACACAGGAAGCGGCGCAGGTCCTAATCCAGGCACTCGTCATCTCCCGTCTGGATTACTGCAACTCGCTGTTGGCTGGGCTCCTGCCTGTGCCATTAAACCCTACAACTCATCCAGAACGCCGCAGCCCGTCTGGTGTTCAACCTTCCCAAGTTCTCTCACGTCACCCCGCTCCTCCGCTCTCTCCACTGGCTTCCAGTTGAAGCTCGCATCCGCTACAAGACCATGGTGCTTGCCTACGGAGCTGTGAGGGGAACGGCACCTCAGTACCTCCAGGCTCTGATCAGGCCCTACACCCAAACAAGGGCACTGCGTTCATCCACCTCTGGCCTGCTCGCCTCCCTACCACTGAGGAAGTACAGTTCCCGCTCAGTCCAGTCAAAACTGTTCGCTGCTCTGGCCCCCCAATGGTGGAACAAACTCCCTCACGACGCCAGGACAGCGGAGTCAATCACCACCTTCCGGAGACACCTGAAACCCCACCTCTTTAAGGAATATCTAGGATAGGATAAAGTAATCCCTCTCACCCCCCTTAAAAGATTTAGATGCACTACTGTTCCACTGGATGTCATAAGGTGAATGCACCAATTTGTAAGTCGCTCTGGATTAGAGCGTCTGCTAAATGACTTAAATGTAATGTAAATGTATATAAGGAGACAATGAAAAACAGAGCCTCAAAAATCCTGCTCATTTCCTGTTTGAAGTTTCATCTTGGTTTCGCCTGTAGCATTAGTTCTGGGGCACTCACAGATAATATCTTTGCAGTTTTGGAAACGTCAGAGTTTTGTCTTTCCAAGGCTGTCAATTCCATGCATAGTCGAGCATCTTTTTGTGACAAAATATTGCGCTTAAAACGGGCACGTCTTTTTATCCAATAATGACATAGCGTCCCCATAGGTTGAAGAGGTTAAGAAGGAAATCAATTCCACTATTCCATTAAGTCACACCTGTTCATTGAAATGCATTCCAGGTGATTACCTCATGAAGCTGGTTAAGAAAATGCCAAGAGTGTGCAAATCTGTCATCAAGGGTGGCTACTTGAGGAATCTCAAACAAAAAATATTTTTTTGATTTGTTTAACACTTTTTTGGTTACTACATGATTCCATATGTGTCATTTCATAGTTTTGATGTCTTCACTATTATTCTACAATGTAGAAAATAGTAAAAATAGAGAAAACCCTTGAATGAGTAGGTGTGTCCAAACTTTTGACTTGTACTGCATGTATACTTTGGGTGCAAGTGGTCCTCTGTCCAGTGTCTGTTTTCTTTTGCCCATCTTAATCTTTTATTTTTATTTGCCGGTCTGAGATATGGCTTTTTATTTGCAACTCTGCCTAGAAGGTCAGCATTCCTGAGTCGCCTCTTCACTGTTGACGCTGGTGTTTTGCGGGCACTATATTATTGAAGCTGCCAGTTGAGGACTTGTGAGGCGTCTGTTTCTCAAACTAGACACTCTAATGTACTTGTCCTCTTGCTCAGTTGTGTACCGGGGCCTCCCACTCCTCTTTCTATTCTGGTTAGAGTCCGTTTGCGCTGTTCTGTGAAGGGAGTAGTACACAGCGTTGTACGAGATCTTCAGTTTCTTGGCAATTTCTCACATGGAATAGCTTTCATTTCTCAGAACAAGAATAGACCGACGACTTTCGGAAGAAAGTTCTTTGTTTCTGAACATTTTGAGATGGTAATCGAACCCACAAATGCTGACGCTCCAGATACTCAACTAGTCTAAAGGCCAGTTGCATTGCTTCTTAAATCAGCACAAAAGTTGTCAGCTGTGCTAACATAATTTCAAAAAGGTTTTATAATGATCAATTAGCCTTTTAAAATGATAAACTTGGATTAGCTAACACAACGTGCCATTGGAGCACAGGAAGGATGGTTGATGATAATAGGCCTCTGTGTGCCCATGTAGATATTCCATAAAAAATCGCTTGTTTCCAGCTACAATAGTAATTTACAAGTTAACAATGTCTACACTGTATTTCTGCTCAAGTTGATGTTATTTTAATGGACAAAATTGTGCTTTTCTTGTGACCCCAAACTTTTGGACGGCAGTGTATGTTTACAACTGAAATCATTACCTATCATCTCTTATCTATTATCTCTGTTGTGGCTAATTGAGAATTGTGAGAGCTATACATTACATTTATATATCCAATGTTCCAAGCGTTGCACACCACTGAATTAATACAGCGTCCTATGTCATGTTTGTGTCATGGCTCTCTATCGCCCTCTGTAGGCCTGACTGTGTCGCACAAGATGGAGAGGGGAAATCTGCTGCAACACATGCGTCACCCTTCCAAACCAATCATATCAGGTGGAATGAAATACGTCCGATTGCATCACTTAAGAGTTGCTCAGATCAATTGAATGGTGCCTTTAGAGTCGAATCCTAACTTCCACTTAAAGTGACCTTCCACAGTTGAAACAATAACATAGCTCTTGGTAAACAGCTGAAGGATGGGGCTGCAGAAATGTAACCACTATCGCATAATTCATAGACATGGCTATGGATGCAAGGACTGACCATCCATGCTATCGATTTACATTTACTTTATATACAAACATTGGAGTAAAATTCAAACAAGCTTATATTTTGGGTTCTGAGGATGACAGTTGAACTAAGCTCATGAGACATTTCTAAGTTAAATTATTTAATAATCAATGGGTACATATCATTAATATATAGGTCCAAAAATGTATGTAGTAGCTGCAGATTACCACTTTAAGTCAAAGGGAAAATGTAGCTAAAATATGTAGAGTGGGTTTAGGGCAAAAATCTGAACCTCTATCTTCTCTCTCCCCCAGGTATCTCAAAACTACTTGCGTGTGTCATTCCTATCGCTCAGATCACCATAGGTGAGTAGCTGAAGTAATACTTTTATAATACACCTTCCTTACCATTGTTGTACACTTTGCAACCCCCTCTTGCTGCAACTGACTATCCCAAACTCTCCTACCCCTATGTATTACTTTATAGGTGCAGTGTACCTGTATGACTGCCCCCGGCAGCACTACATCCCCATTTACCTGGTGGTAATGGGGGCCACCGGCCTGGCCCTAGCCCTGCTCTCCTGCCTACCATGTGCCCAGGACTCAGATGACAAGGCCCCCAACCTCCTGAACCACCTCTGCACCACCTGGAGCACCCTGGCCTCCCTCTTCCTCTTCTGCTGGTTCATCAGCGGTGAGTCTGAGAGACCGTGGGAGAGAGAAAGACGGTGTGGTAGGATAGAGAAAGAACACTGTGTGTGTGTGTGTGTGTGTGTGTGTGTGTGTGTGTGTGTGTGTGAGAGAGAGAATAGGAAGAGAGAGAGAGAGAGAGAGAGGAGGAAGCGTTCCAGCACACTTTTAACCTCTTCCAAGAACTAACTGATTCCCACCAAAAATACAACGTTACAGTATCTCAAGCTGTGACAGTGAAAGACTTGCGAAAATAACAGACTTGTGAGTTTTACACTCTGTTAGGAAACAATTACTTGACAAAATGACCGTCTTTTCAACTTCATACCAAAGGCCACTCTCTTTCTCTTTCTCGCTCTCTCTCCCTCTCTTGCTCTCTCCCCCTCCCTCCCTCCCTCCCTCCCTCCCCCTCCCTCCCTCCCTCCCTCCCTCCCTCTCACTCTCTCCCTCTCACTCTCTCTCTCTCTCTCTCTCTAGGTAACGTGTGGATCTACTCCATCTATCAGCCCAATTTCAACCAGACACTGAATGAGGACCCCTACTGCAACAAGACCCTGTACTTGTTTGCCTTCTGGACCACCACTCTAGCCTACGTTGTGCTGGGCCTTCTGCTGCTGGGGGGATGCTGTATGCTTGTCTGTGCCTCTATACTGGGCAAGAGGGACCCTGATGACAACAGATCATGAGGGAGAGGATGAGAGGAGGGGAGGAGAGGAGACAACAGTACAAGACAGGAGGAGGAGGAAGGGAGAGTAGAGGGCAGTAGAGGAGAGGGGAGAAGAGAGGAGCGGAGCGGAGGAAGATGGCATTGGAGAGGGGAGGAGAGGGTGTATAATGTTGACTAAACAAACTAGAGAAAACCAATAGAATCCAGTTATCAATTGAATAACGAATTATTGGTTTTAACTGTTATTATATATCACTGTGTTTCTGTATGAGAAACGTTGTTGCATTCATTCTCATTAGCTCAATTTTAAACTATTTATACGTTATTAAATGTATTAAAGTAAATATTCAAATTGTGAATAATGTGCCTGTGTTTCATGTTATGATCCTAGTCTGGTGTAGGTATATGATTGTATCAGTGATTCAGTTTAATCTGCAGGACAAAACTGTTTTTTGTATCACAATTAGTCAGTGATACAGGTCTATCAGAGCCACATTATTACCGGTTCTTACCTTCTGGGTAACAGTTGCATTTCCATGCCTAAGGTATATTGTTCATACATTATATATCTCTACGGATAGCTCTACGTAATCATTGACTAACAAACATATCAGGCTTACTGTTATGTGTTGGACTGGGAGCCTTACAACCCCTGAGATCAAAATGAAACTGAAAGATTCAGTTACTTGAGAATCCCAGACGAACCTTGTTCAGTTTAAATGTTACTCCATTTGAACTGTTTGTACAGCTATTTTCTTTCATTCAATGATTTCAAAATGCCCTATTCACCGATAACATCACAGGATACTACTTATCTGTATGATTTGACAAAAACAGTGCTTTAATTAGTATGAGCTGCACAAGGCCTATATGAGCTGTCTTATTTGACACATAATATTTTGGTGTCCCCAACCTGGCTTAAAATACGTAAACTCCTTTCAAATACTTCAGCTGCACTGATTGAGTTGCCTTGTACAAGGGAATCAATTGAATAATCCCAAAAGTGCAAAGCCTTTCAAAATCACTGGGTTTAAATATACAATCATTATAATCACATTTTCAGCAATATGACTGATTATGTTTAGTAATAATAGTAATAATAACATAATACAATGTTGAAGCAGTTGTTGTTACAGAGTACCAGTGTTGTATTGTGACTGGATCTCAAATTCACCATGCAGACTGATGAGAGAAAATTAAACTACCTGGACATTGTTGGATTCGGGGGTTAAACTTGGAACATTGTTGTATTAAACTCAGAAGTATAGAAGTACAGAAGTATAGGAACATATTCCCTCCGCAAGGCAATCAAACAAGGTAAGCGTCAGTACAGACACAAAGAAGAGTCGCAATTCAACGGCTCAGACACGAGAGGTATGTGGCAGGGCCTACAGTCAATCACAGACTAAAAAAAGAAAACCAGCCCCATCGGGGACCCCGATGTCTTGCTCCGAGACAAACTAAACAACTTCTTTGCTCGCTTTGAGGACAATACAGTGCCACCGACACGGCCCGCTACCAAAACCTGCGGACTCTCCTTCACCGCAGCCAACGTGAGTAAAACATTTAAACGTGTTAACCCTCGCAGGGCTGCCGGCCTCAGAGCATGCGCAGACCAGCTGGCTGGTGTGTTGACGGACATATTGACGGACATATTCAATCAAAAATGATCCCAGTCTACTATTCCCACATGCTTCCAACATTGTTCCTGTTCCCAAGAAAGCTAAGGTAACTGAGCTAAATGACTATCGCCCCTTAGCACTCACTTCCGTCATCATGAAGTGCTTTGAGAGACTAGTTGAGGATCATATCACCTCCACCCTACCTGGCACACTAGACCCACTCCAATTTGCTTACCACCCCAATAGGTCCACAGGCGACGCAATCGCAATCACACTGCACACTGCCCTAACCCATCTGGACAAGAGGAATACCTATGTAAGAATGCTGTTCATTGGCTACAGCTCAGCATTTTACACCATAGTACCCTCCAAATTCATCATTAAGCTCGAGACCCTGGGTCTCGACCCCACCCTGTGCAACTGGGTCCTGGACTTTTTGACGGGACGCCCCCAGGTGGTGAGGGTAGGAAACCCCGTGGATCCTCAACACTGGGGCCCCACAATGGGACAGCCTACAGGGAGGAGGTGAGGGCCCTCGGAGTGTGGTGTCAGGAAAATAACTTCAAACTCAACGTTAACAAAACAAAGGAGATGACGTGGACTTCAGGAAACAGCAGAGTGAGCACCCCCTTATCCACATCGACCGGACAGTAGTGGGAAGGTGGAAAGTTTTAAATTCCTCGGCGTACACATCACGGACAAATTGAAATGGTCTACCCACACAGACAGTGCCACTTCAACCTCGGGAGGCTGAAGAAATGTGGCTTGTCACCAAAAACACTCACAAACTTTTATCACCGCCTGGTACGGCAACTGCTACACCCACAACCATAAGGCTCTCCAGAGGGTAGTGAGGTCTCCAGAGGGTAGTGAGGTAGTGAGGTCTGCACAACGCATCAACGCAAACTACCTTCCCTCCAGGACACCTACACCACCCGATGTCACCGGAAGGCTTAAAAGATCATCAAGGACAACAACCACCTGAGTCACTGCCTGTTCACCCCGCTATCATCCAGAGGGCGAGGTCAGTACAGAGACTGAAAAACAGCTTCTATCTCAAGGCCATCAGACTGTTAAAAAGCGATCATTAACATTGAGTGGCTGCTGCCAACATACTGACTCAAATCTCTAGCCACTTTAATCATAAAATATTGGATGTAATAAATATATCACTAGTCACTTTAAACAATGCCACTTAATATAATGTTTAATATAATGTTTACATACCCTACATTACTCATCTCATATATATATATATATACTCATATATATACACTGTATATATACACACACATATACACACACATATATATATACCATCTACTGCATCTTGACTATGCCATTTGGCCATCGCTCATCCATATATTTATATGTACATATTGTTATTCATTCCTTTGTTGTTGTGAAATTGTTAGATTACTTGTTAGATATAACTGCATGGTAGGAACTAGAAGCACAAGCATTTCGCTACACTCGCATTAACATCTGCTAATCATGTGTATGTGAGCAATAACATTTGATCTGATTTGATTAGTTACAAAAGAGACATGAGGGGTGCCATAATGAAGCTTGGGAGGGGCTGAGCGCAGGGAAAACAATTGCATGTGACAGTACTGATAAGGGGAGAAACCGTTGAAGGCTCAAACCACTTAGTTCCCTGCTTAGCAAGAACAATGCATAAGGAGGAGTGATAAGGAGGAGACTCCACCCAAAGTGGGGTATGAATACCACCACAGGGGAAGCCATGTCTTTGACTGAATACAGCTGTATCGACCCTTTGGGAAGAATTCAACTTGTCCGTGAGTTATTTACTCTGAAAATTAGAAGCTAACAACATGGATCATAAAGGAGCTCACAGACCACAATGCCCTGCTACGTGCGGAGAGTGTGCATCCCCTTCCCCTCAAGAATGGTCTACCATATTGTCACGCCCTGGCCTTAGTTATCTTAGTTAGTTATCTTATCTTAGTTTTCTTTATTATTTTGGTTAGGTCAGGGTGTGACATGGGGGATTTATGTGTTTAGTTTGGTCTAGGGTTTTTTGTATGTTGATGGGACTGTATCCTTTCTAGGTAGTTTGTAGGTCTATGGTTGCCTAGATTGGTTCTCAATTAGAGGCAGCTGTCTATCGTTGTCTCTGATTGGGAACCATATTTAGGCAGCCATATTCTGTGGGTACATTGTGGGTGGTTGTCTTCTGTCTTTGTGTCATTGCACCAGATAGGACTGTTTCGGTTTTCACATTTGTTGTTTTGTATTGTGTAGTGTTCTCGTGTATGGTCTTTATTAATGCAACCGCTGTGTCAGATTTCAAAAAAGCTTTACGGTAAAAGCAAACCATGCAATAATCTGAGTACGGTGCTCAGAGCCCAAACAAGCCAAAAATATATCCGCCATATTGTGCAGTCAGAAATAACATTATAAATATTCACTTACCTTTGATGATCTTCATCAGAATGCACTCCCAGGAATCCCAGTTCCACAATAAATGCTTGATTTGTTTGATAATGTCCATCATTTATGTCCAAATAGCTCCTTTTGTTAGCGCGTTTGGTAAACAAATCCAAACTCACAAAGTGCGTTCACTAGGAGCAGACAAAAAGTTAAAAAGTTCTGTTAGTCCGTAGTAACATGTCAAACGAAGTATAGAATAAATCTTTCGGATGTTTTTAACATAAATCTTCAATAATGTTCCAACCGGAGAATTCCTTTGTCTGTAGAAATGCAATGGAACAGAGCTTGCTCTCACGGGAACGACCGTGGCCAGCTCGTGGCTCTCTGGCAGACCTATGACTTGTTCAACCCCACTTCACAGTAGAAGCATCAAACAAGGTTCTAAAGACTGTTGACATCTAGTGGAAGCCTTAGGAAGTGCAACATGACCAATATCCCACTGTATCTTCAATTGGGAATGAGTTGAAAAACGACCAACCTCAGATTTTTCTCAGGTTTTTGCCTGCCATATAAATTATATTATACTCACAGACATCATTCAAACAGTTTTAGAAACTTCAGAGTGTTGTCTATCCAAATATAAGAACAATATGCATATATTAGCAACTGGGACTGAGTAGCAGGCAGTTTACTCTGGGCACCTTATTCATCCAAGCTACTCAATACTGCCCCCAGCCATAAGAAGCTAGTGTTCAGCGAAATAACAACACAATGTCAAATACAGGTATCCTAGACAAATGCAGTAAGTAACATCCAATCACATTAACCTTTACTCTCTCGCGGGAATTCCACTAACAGTCTCTATGAAGCCAATCGTTGCTGCTGATCATGTTGTTATCTGTACTGATGGTGCAAAAGCCATGATGAGAAACATAGTGGAGTGGTAACGTGTGTGCAAGCAGTTGCTCCCGACACCACTTGGGTGCACTGCAGCATCCACTGTGAGGCTCTTGCTGCCAAGGGAATGCCTGACAGCTTGAAAGACGTTTTGGACAATACAGGGAAAATTGCTAACTTTGTTAAAGCAAGGCCCTTGAACTCTCGTGTATTTTCTGCACTATGCAATGATATGGGCAGCGATCATGTAATGCTTTTACATACAGAGTTCATATGCAAGAATGGCTGGCTCCTACAGACATAGGAGCCAGCCATTCTTGCATGGTCCTCCTTAAGTCATCATTAATAATTCAGTATTATCATTTTTTTCTCTTTGACTAGAGGTAATGGGATGACCTAGAGTGTATCATCCTGTGAACATTTTACTTAATCAGAAGCCACTTTAGAATGACAAATTATGGGACAAAAATGCTTTTTAATTCATTGGAACAGGGCCATGACGTTATCGTCACTGTCTGTCACTGTCTGTGACGATAATGTCATGGCCCTGTTCCAATGAATTAAAAAGCATTTTTATCCCATAATTTGTAATTCTAGGAAAGTTCTTATTTTCACTGTACAGGGCCTTTGACATCAAAACATGTTATCAAATCACAATACTCAAATAAAAAGCATGAGCTGGAGTACCCCCAGAGAACATGATTTAGTGTCGAGGTGCTGACTAACGGCGAATCAACTCTAAGATATAAAAACAAATAAAGAGTTGCACACTCTATACACATGAACTCCCAATAATTTATTGGGTAAAACACCAATGTTTCGGGCATCACTGTGCCTTCCTCAGGGTAATGTCATGAATGTTTGAACCAGGTTATATAGACAAGAGGTTCCCAAACTTTTTATAGTCCCGTACCCCTTCAAACATTCAACCTCCAGCTGCGTACCCCCTCTAGCACCAGGGTCAGCGCACTCACAAGTGTTTTTTGCCATCATTATAAGCCTGCCACACACACTATACGATACATTTATTAAACATAACAATGAGTGTGAGTTTTTGTAACAACCCGGCTCGTGGGAAGTGACATAGAGCTCTTATAGGACCAGGGCACAAATAATAATATAATAATAATCAATAATTTAGCTCTTTATTTAACCATCGTAGATTAAAAAAAACTTATTTGGTCATTGAAAATTGTGAATAACTCACCACAGGTTAATGAGAAGGGTGTGCTTGAAAGGATGCACATAACTCTGAAATGCTGGGTTGTATTGGAAAGAGTCTGTCTTCAATCATTTTCCACACACAGTCTGTGCCTGTATTTAGTTTTCATGCTAGTGAGGGGCAAGAATCCACTCTCACAGATGTATGTGGTTGCAAAGGGCATCAGTGTCTTAACAGCGCGATGTGCCAAGGCAGGATACTCTAATGACTTAAGGAGGACCATGCAAGAATTCTTCTCCATTCTTGCATGGTCCTCCTTAAGCCATCATTAATAATTCAGTATTATCATTTTTTTCCTCTTTGTCTACAGGTAATGGGATGACCTAGAGTGTATATCCACCCAACTATGATCAGACCTACGGGAGCAAAACATACTGCGACAAAACTGTTTACATTCTCTACCTCTATCATGTTGGACATTGTAAGTGCAGTGACACTCTCCGCATGGATTATCAAGTTCTTTCAGCAATTTGATCTCTGTGGTTGATAGTTTCAGTGTTGCTTTCTGTGAGTGCTGCTGCTGCGAGTGCTGCTGAAGATGTTATGGGAGGTGTGTGCTGTAAACACTCCAAACTATGGGAATGCTGTGGCGGTGAGGGGACGTTAGTACCTTGGCAGGCTGTGAGGAATGTATGGCAACATAAATGTCATACAAGCTGACAATGTTTACGGGCTGCCTGGACAGGAGTGATCTTGACTAAAGGATTTTTGACTTGCCTTATTGCTGAACCATCCAGTCTATTTGTCATATACTGTAAATCAACACATTGGTATGCTAATAAAATCAAACAACATCTTCCCCATTGAGTTCAATGAGAAATATACAGTACATACTATATGCATTATCATTGGGATACACTAATTTGAAGTGTTGCAACGATCAAGTGGTGCCTTGAGGACTATTTTCAAACATCCTGTCTTAAAGATATTACAAACTAGCGTTCTGTTCATTAATGTAACTCTGGTAACTCTGGCTTTTGCAATGTTAGTCTTTGAAAAGAGAAAATGCAAAGGAAATGGCTGCTAAGAATAATTCTCTATACAGGGTATGTAACGATGTTCGTCTGAGGAAGAAGGAGTAGACCAAAGCTCAGCGTGGTACGTGTTCATATTTCCTTTAATTAACTGAACACTAAATACAAAAGAACAAGAGAATAAATGAAAACCGAAACAGTCCCATATGGTGCAAACACTGAAACGGAAAACAACTACCCACAACCCATAGTGGGAAAACAGGCTGCCTAAGTATGGTTCTCAATCAGAGACAACGATTGACAGCTGCCTCTGATTGGGAACCATACCAGGCCAAACACCTAGAAATATAACACACAGAACCAAAACATAGAATGCCCACCCCAACTCACGCCCTGACCAAACTAAAATAGAGACATAAAAAGGTCAGGGCGTGACAGGGTATGAGTTGTGTTGTAGAGTGTGGTTAGGGGGTGTTGCAATGGTTCTGCTTAGCCCCAAGGGTGCATTTCAAAACATCCTACCTCAATGGTAGAAGTTTCAAAGTTGACTAATTATGGCACAAGCTGTGAGGCTACACGGTAACGGAAAAGCAAAAATCTTGACAGATTCACTCCTTCACAAAAGAGACAGGTAAGAGATACAAAATAAAACATATTTTATGTATTGAATACAGTATACTTTTATCAACAACTAATTTGAGGGTTCAGTGTTTATTTCCACGTCATCTGGCAACCATTAATTTATGATTTCAGCATTTGACATAAAGTTAATCAAGTAAGAACCGATATCTACGCTGGTTTTTATCTTATCCATCATTTATTGGTGGCACATTGTATAGTAGTGAATAAAAACTGAAACTAGTATATTTAAATGTCGGAGTCTTTGCTGTCTGCAATTTGGTAAATAAAACTTTGAACCTGGAACCATCTATCAAATATCTTAAGTTGAAATGACTGTTCAGAGACCAATCCTGTGTCTAGTCCTTTTAGATTTAAAGGACTCACAAAAGATGGAGACTTCACAGAGGTCTCCCGTTCTGTCATCCTGTCTGATCTCAACAATAGGTACAGTAGTTACCTCTCATATAACAAACAAGTGTTCAGTGTTTTCAGCATGTTGTCGAGTTTGTGATCTCTTGATCTCTCTGTCTACAGTTGTGCTGAATATCATCCTGTGGATGTTTCTAATGTCAGCAGTGGGATTAGGTGTGTACATTATATTTCCTTTCCTCTCCATACTCCTTACTGCGAGAATGACACTGATGGTGGATAAGATACTGCAAGATGCCTAAAACCACCCTTTGAGAGAAACTGACATACTGTGTATATAATCAATCTCCACTTTCTTCCTTTAGGGGCTATGCACCTACATGACTGCCCCTTACAGCCTTATATCCCCATCTACCTGCTGGTGATCGGGCTGACGTCCATCGCCTCCCTGCTCCTAGCCTACCTCAATAACACACTGGAGACTGGCTTCCTGAGCCTACTGTGTTCCTCCTGCATCTTCCTCCTCCAACTCTTCAACCTCGGCTGGTTCATCACAGGTAAACAAGAGGGATGAGGAAAGGAGATTGAGGGAAGGGAGAAGGAGGTGGCAATAGGCACATAGGGGCAAATCCTATCTTCCACTTAAGTCAAATTTTCACTTCATGCATTAATGTCAATGGGAGACTAACTGAAAGGATTCGCCATGTAGAGATGCTAGGGGAAACAATACAGTTTTGGTGCACAAACCGGTCAACCAGAACACTTGTGCACAGGAAGTTGCAGAATAGCCTAGCACCACCAACTTCACATTGTCATTACCAATACATAGACTCCACAGTATGTCACAAAGTAAACAGTAGCGTTATTTCCCAAAATCTGTATATACAGTGCATTGGGGACTACTTTACTATTTCCACATTATGTTACGTTACAGCCTTATTCTAAAATGGACTAAATCGTTATTTTCCCTCATCAATCTACACACAGCACCCCATAATGACAAAGCAAAAACAGGTTTTTAGAAATCTTTGCAAATGTATGAAACATTTAAAATGTAAATATCACATTTACATGTATTCAGACCATTTACTCAGTACTTGGTTGAAGCACTTTTGACAGCAGTTACAGCCTTGAGTCTGCTTGGATATGATGCTTCAAGCTTGGCACACCTGTATTTGTAGAGTTTCTCCCATTCTTCTGTGCAGATCCTCTCAAGCCCTGTCAGGGTGGATGGGGAGCGTCATTGCACAACTATTTTCAGGTCTCTCCAGAGATGTTCGATCGGGGTCAAGTTAGTTCTGGCTGGGCCACTCAAGGACATTCAGAGATTTGTCCCGAAGCCACTCCTGCGTTGTCTTGGCTGTGTGCTTAGGGTCGTTGTCCTGTTGGATGGTGAACCTTCACCCCACTCTGAGGTCCTGAGCGCTCTGGAGTGGGTTTTCATCAAGGATCTCTCTGTACTTTGCTACATTCATCTTTCCGTCTATCCTAACTAGTCTCCCAGTCTCTGCCGCTGAAAAACTTCCCCACAGCATGATGCTGCCACCACCATGCTTCACCGTAGGGATGGTGCCAGGTTTCCTCCAGACGTGACACTTGGCATTCAGGCCAACTCCAAGTGGGCTGTCATGTGCCTTTCACTAAGGAGTGGCTTCCGTCTGGCCACTCTACAATAAAGGCCTGATCGGTGGAGTGCTCCACAGAGGAACTCTGGAGCTCTGTCAGAGTGACCATTTGGTTCTTGGTCACCTCCCTTTCAACCAGAGTGGTTGAAAAACAAGTTTTAATGACTCCAACCTAAGTGTATGTAGACATCTGACTTCAACTGTATGTAAATAAGGTATTTCTGTTTTTATATTTAATACATTTCCAGAAATGTCTAAAAACCTGTTTTTGCTTTGTCACTATGCAATATTTGTTTCAAAATGCTTTGTGATGTAGTCACGACAGACAAAGATATATAGTTAATCAAGTTAATCAGACTTTACCATGCATGTTGTTTACCAGCACATCAAGTACATGAAGACGGTAAGTAACAATTGGCTTCCGTTTCCTGTTTCCTGTGCAACTTCAATACCACTGCCACTCTCTGTTGTCATCTATGCATAGTCACTTTAATTAACTCTACCTACATACACATACTACCTCAACTAACTGGTGCCCCCGCACATTGACTCTGTACCGGCACCTCTATGTATATATTGTTATTTCTTTCTTTCTTCTCCTCTTTAACTTGTTACTTTTATCTCTTATTCTTATCCATATTTTCTGAAACTGCACTGTCGGTTAGGGGCTCATAAGTAAGCATTTCACTGTAAGATCTACTACACCTGTTGTATTCGGTGCATGTGACTAATAAAATGTTATTTGATTTGATCAATAGTGCTACAGTATTGTGTGTAGATTGATGAGGAAATTGCTTTATTTAAACAATTTTAGAATAAGGCTGTAACGTAACAAAATGTGGAAAGAGTCAAGGGGTCTGAATACTTTCTGAATGCACCGTACCTATTATTGTCTGACATTATTCCTCGTTTTTCTCTGTATCTTAAGGGAGTGAGTGGGTGTACTCCATATATCCCCCGAACTATGACACGAACGGTGGAGAGAAGTACTGTCAGAGGAAGATATACCTGTTTGCTTTCTGGTTCAACAGCCTGGGCAGCATCTGTATGGCTGTGGTGTTCTTCTGTGGAGTGTTCTTCATCTTCCTTACCTGTGTGAAAATGGCATTTAGGGGACACCATCTACTCCATTCACATAAGAGATCGTATGGTGTGGACGCTTGAGAACTCCGTGGCACAGAAACCTCACTGACATGGTTTTGCTGTTCTTTCTTTCTGTCTGTCTGTCTGTGTGTCTGTGTGTCTGTGGTGCCTGGAGAAGTGGGTATACAATAATGTTCCCAAATGTTCTGCCCAGTGAAGGAAAGTCGCACTGTGTGAAAAATTGTTTTCCCATAGTTTTTCCAGGTATTCACTCTCAATTGCAATTCTTCTTTTTTTACCATATCATGAGACAATTTTTGGGGTCTGGAAAAAAATCTAAAATTCTATATTTGGGGAAGTGTAGTTGCCATTTAATTCAGTTTCACACCAAGCAAGATACCTTTTGGCTAGCGGGGTTTCTGTAGCCTAGTGTACAACGTACAGTTGAAATCAGAAGTTTACATACACTTAGGTTGGAGTCATTAAAACCTCATTTTTCAACCACTCCACAAATTTCTTGTTCACAAACTATAGTTTTGGCAAGTCGGTTCAGACATCTACTTTGTGCATGACACAAGTCATTTTTCCAACAATTGTTTACAGACAGATTATTTCACTTATAATTCACTGTATCACAATTCTAGTGGGTCAGACGTTAACATACACTAAGTTGACTGTGCTTTTAAACAGCTTGGAAAATTCCATATAATTATGTCATGGCTTTAGAAGCTTCCTTTTATACTTCGCAGAAGTTATAATAACAATGATCCAGGGTTTTACCAGCCCTGGTTGCACAATCGATATGCTGATAGAATTTAGGGAGTCTTGTTTTCAGATTAGCCTTGTTAAAATCCCCAGCTACAATGAATGCAGCCTCAGGATATGTGGTTTCCAGTTTACATAGAGTCAAATGAATTTCGTTCAGGGCCATCGATGTGTCTGCTTGGGGGGGAATATATGCGGTTGTGATTATAAACGAAGAGAATTCTCTTGGTAGATAATGCGGTCAACATTTGATTGTGAGGAATTCTAAGTCAGGTGAACAGAAGGACTTGAGTTCCTGTATGTTGTTATGATCACACCACGTCTCGTTAATCATAAGGCATACCCCCCCCCCCCCGCCCTTCTTCTTCCCAAAAAGATGCTTGTTTTTGTCGGCGTGATGCGTGAAGAAACCAGCTGGCTGTACCGACTCCGATAGCGTGTCTCGAGTGAGCCATGTTTCCGTGAAGCAAAGAACGTTACAGTCTCTTATGTCTCTCTGGATTGCTACCCTTGCTCGGATTTAATCTACCTTGTTGTCAAGAGACTGGACATTGGCGAGTAGTATGCTCGGGAGCGGTGCGCGATATGCCCGTCTCCGGAGCCTCACCAGAAGACCGCTTCGTCTGTATCTATATCCACAGTAAAACTAGTCCTATATCGACATAACCTGAAAGGCCACTCAGCAAGGAAGATGCCACTGCTCCAAAATCGCCATAAAAAAGCCATACTACGGTTTGCAACTGCACATAGGGACAAAGACCGTACTTTTTGGAGAAATGTCCTCTGGTCTGATGAAACAAAAATAGAACCGTTTGGAGGAAAAAGGGGGATGCTTGCAAGACGAAGAACACCATCCCAACCGTGAAGCACGGGGGTGGCAACATCATGTTGTGGGGGTGCTTTGCTGCAGGGGGGACTGGTGCACTTCACAAAATAGATGGCATCATGATGATGGAAAATTATGTGGATATATTGAAGCAACATCTCAAGATATCAGTCAGGAAGTTAAAGCTTGGTCGCAAATGGGTCTTCCAAATGGACAATGACCCCAAGCAAACTTCCAAAGTTGTGGCAAAATGACTTGAGGACAACAAAATCAAGGTATTGGAGTGGCCATCACAAAGTTCTGACCTCAATCCTATAGAAAATCTGTGGGCTGAACTGAAAAGGTGTGTGCAAGCAAGGAGGCCTACAAACCTGACTCAGTTACACCAGCTCTGTCAGGAGGAATGGGCCAAAATTCATCCAACTTATTGTGGGAAGCTTGTGGACGGTTACCCGGAACGTTTGACCCAAGTTAAACAATTTAAAGGCAATGCTACCAAATACTAATTGAGTATATGTTAACTTCTGACCCACTGTGAATGTGATGAAAGAAATAAAAGCTGAAATAAATCATTCTCTCTACTAGTATTCTGACATTTCACATTCTTACAATAAAGTGGTGATCCTAACTGACCTAAAACAGGATTTTTTACTTGGATTAAATGTCAGGAATTGTGAAAAACTGAGTTCAAATGTATTTGGCTAGGGTGTATGTAAACTTCTGACTTCAACTGTAGACCTACAGTGTAAATGTGATGGCAGAGTTCGCTAAAAAAAAGAATGCCCTCCCGATTTATAAAAATCATAATGATATCATTCTGTCTACTTTGGAGTCATTTAATTGTGAAGATTTTTTGGTAAAGCCTTGTTTACTCAAACAGTGCCTGATGACTGAATTGCGCTTTGCAAAGATTCAAACAAGACTTCGGACTAAACGTTTTCAATACCTGGTTTGCATACCCATTGTTCCCTTAGTTAGCATACACTGGTAGATATCATAAGTTGAAACGTCTTTCCTACCTACCCTACAGGCTCCCGATGTCATTCTTCTGTGAGCTGCTCCATGCAACAAACGCTTGAGAGTTGTGTGCTCTTCTTCTTCAACTTTGTATTGGCTGATCGCAACCAAGAGGTGCATACGCCACCTACTTACTGTACTGGAGTGTGAGGCCAGTCACAGCCTCCCTATTCATAAATGTATCTTATCTAGTCCTGTGTTTCCGCCTACTGTTCTGGAGTGTGAATTCATTACACTTTGTGACACAAAAAGGGAAGAGAAAAATAACTGGGAAAAGGGGAAAATAATTCCCTACCAACGAACCCTACAGCCATTAAAATCTCACCAATATTCCACTACTTGGCCCTATCTGATCCTACACCAGGCCGGCAGCCTGGACCCATCTTCCTCTACTACTCTCTTCACTGCCTGAGCATATTACACCTTCTGTACTACTCTAATCCTGACAACCTCAACCTGCCTTTCTCTCAAATCAAAAATCAAATCAAATGTATTGGTCACATACACGTGATTAGCAGATGTTACTGCGGGTGTAGCGAAATGCTTGTGCTTCTAGCTCCGACAGTTCGGTAATATCTAACAAGTAATATCTAACTAATTATACAACATATACCCAAATCTAAGTAGGAATGAATTAAGACTTTATACATATGGACGAGCGATGCCAGAGCGGAACGGACTAAGATACAGTAGAATAGTATAGAATACAGTATATACATGTGAGATGAGTAATGCAAGATATGTGAACATTTTTAAGTGAATGAGATACCGTAAAATAGTATAGAAAACAGTATATACACATGAGATGAGTAATGGCAGATATGTAAACATTAAATGACTAAGATACCATAGAATAGTAGAGAATACAGTATATACATATTAGATGAGTAATGCAAGAAATGTAAATATTATTAAGTGACTAAGATACCATAGAATAGTATAGAATACAGTATATACATATGAGATGAGTAATGCCGGATATGTAAACGTTATTAAAGTGACTAGTGTTCCATTCCTTAAAGTGGCCAGTGATTCTTAGTCTATGCCCATAGGCAGCAGCCTCTAATGTGCTAGTGATGGCTGTTTGACAGTCTGATGGCCTTGACCTTTTTTTTAAATGTAACTCTTGCAGGAAGCCACATCTGCTGACAATCTCTTTAAGTGTTCAAGAACCATATGCTATCATGAAGCCTGTGCATATTCCATGTGATAAATTGGATTTTGTTGGTCTACTTTGTACTATGAGGCGCTTTGCCTTTTTAGGGCTTTTAAACTTCAACTTCTCTCCTAATGTACCAATAAAAAAGTTTTGTTTATGTCATTGTACATAAAATGGAGAAAGACTGTTACTTAAGTACTGTGGCCAGGTTGTATTACCTTAGAAATTCAATTAAAGTATAGTGGCTGGTGGGGGTCTACTTGGGGAGAGTGGGTCCACCAAGTGACTGAAATGGGATGAATGGAGGCCCCATGCACACCTCAGAGACGTGTCTGATGCCCTCCCAGTCACCCCATCAGAGTCCCCTGGATTAAGCCCCTCTCGATTTTCACCAATAACCACCATTGAATCTTCGCTATAATGACAAACAAGGAATAATAATGATTTGACATCCTTTCCTAGTCTTTTCAGGACTCTTATTCATTTTACAGCGGGTTTGCAAGTCACAAAAAAACAATACAATTAATACAATTCTCCCCCCTTTACCCCACCCAAGCCAAGCGTATCCCAAACTCCCATCTTTACTCACCCTTGCCCACCCACGCCACGCTTGTCCCCACCCTCCCATTCTTACACACATTCTCGGAGCTCTACGGACAATTCCTTCAACCTCATAGCTTAGTTTTTTCTCTGGCATGCACAGTCAACTATGGAACCTTATATAGACAGGTGTAGACTGCCATCACTAACCGGCTACCACCCGGTTACTCAACCCTGAACCGTAGAGGCTGCTTCCCTATATACATAGACATGGAATCACTGGTCACGTTAATAATGGAACACTATTCACTTCAATAATGTTTACATACTGCTTTACTAATTTCATATGTATATACTATATTATATTCTACTGTATTATAGTCACTCCTCCATTGCTTGTCCTAATATTTATATATTTCTTAATTTCATTATGTTACTATTAGATTTGTGTGTATTGTTGTGAATTGTTAGATATTACTGCACTGTTGGAGCTAGGAACACTAGGATTTTGCTACACCCGCAATAACATCTACTAAATATGTGTATGTGACCAATAAATGTGATTTGATTTGTGTGCCTTTCCTAATCATGCCCAATCAATTGAATCAACTCAATTTCGAGGCTCATAGCTAAGGGTCTGAATACTTATGTAAATAAGGTATTTCAGTTGTTTATTTTAATACATTTGTAAAAATTCTAAAAATCTGTTTTCACTTTGTTATGGGCTATTGTGTTGATTGATGAGGAAAATAAATTAATTTAATCAATTTTAGATTAAGGCTGTTACGTAACAAAATGTGGAAAAAGTCAAGGGGTCTGAATACTTTCCAAATGCACCGTAAACTGGTCTTGGGCATCACTACAGCCTGCTCAGGGCTTCATCGATGCTTGTGAATTCCATCCTCTGTGTTCCCTTCCATACTCAAAGCACTGCCGGGAATCAGAGTTGATACTTGATTCCTTTTTCCTCCAGTGACTACAAATCTTAATTGCACAAAGCCTATTATTTGGCAGGGAATACTATTTGTAGATCAGTGATTCTACACCTCACTTTGCTCAAGCTGATCCTCTACAACAGACTCAATCCCTGAACATCAGAGGTTATACAAATCGCGCTGTTAAGACACTGATGCCCTTTGCAACCACGTACCTATGTGAGATTGGATTCTCGGCCCTCACTAACATGAAAACTAAATACAGGCACAGAGTCTGGGAAATGATTTAAGACTGGGACTCTCTCCAATACAACCCAACATTGCAGAGTTATGTGCATCCTTTCAAGAACACCCTTCTCATTAACCTGTGGTGAGTAATTCACAATTTTAGACAAATAAGGTTTTAAGGTTTTATATGTAAGATTGCTATATAAAGAGCAAAATGATTGATTATTAATATATTATTATTTGTGCCCTGGTCCTATAAGAGCTCTACGTCACTTCCCACGAGCCGGGTTGTGACAAAAACTCACACTCATTCTTATGTTTAATAAATGTATCATATAGTGTGTGTGGCAGGCTTACAATGATGGCAAAAAAACTACATTTCAGAGTGCTCCGACCCTGGTGCTAGAGGGGGTACGCAGCTGGAGGTTGAATGTTTGAAGGGGTACGGGACTATAAAAAGTTTGGAAACCACTGATATAGCCTATACATATTGGATAAAGGCAAAATCATTTGGGCATTTTTGGGGCTTGAGCTCATTGCATTTCTTTATTGTAGGGCTCAAAAAATGTTTTTAATACTTGGCTCACCAGGCTCAGGTAGCATCAGGTTAGAGTTTTCATGCTGATCATCAAAGCTGTCACGATCGTCGTAAGAAGCGGACCAAAACGCAGCGTGGTAAGTGTTCGTCATTTGAATGGAAAAACGGAACATCCCCCAAGGTGCGGACTCCGGCCGCAAAACCTGAACCTATAGGGTAGGGTCTGGGTGGGCATCTGTCCGCGGTGGCGGCTCTGGCGCTGGACGTGGACCCCACTCCACCATAGTCTTAGTCCGCTTCTGTGGCCTCCTAGGAATGGAGACCCTCGCCACCGACCTTGGACTGGCAACCCTACTAAAGGGCCCCACTGGACTGAGGGGCAGCTCCGGACTGAGGGGCAGCTCCGGACTGAGGGTCAGCTCAGGACTGAAGGGTAGCTCAGGACTGAAGGGTAGCTCAGGACTGGCTGACGGCTCTGGCAGCCCCTGGCTGGCTGGCGGCTCTGGCAGCCCCTGGCTGGCTGGCGGCCCTGGCAGGTCCTGGCTGGCTGGCGGCCCTGGCAGGTCCTGGCTGACTGACGGCTCTGGCAGCTCCTGGCTGACTGGCGGCTCTGGCAGCTCCTGGCTGACTGATGGCTCAGGACAGACTGGCGGCTCAGGACAGACTGGGGGCTCTGACGGCTCAGGACAGACTGCCGGCTCTGACGGCTCAGGACAGACTGCCGGCTCTGAGCGGCTCAGGACAGACGGGAGACTCTAGCGGCTCAGGACAGACGGGAGACTCTAGCGGCTCAGGACAGATGGGAGACTCTAGCGGCTCAGGACAGACGGGAGACTCTAGCAGCTCAGGACAGACGGGAGACTCTAGCAGCTCAGGACATACGGGAGACTCTAGCAGCTCTGGAGAGGAGGAAGGCTCTGACAGCGCTGGACAGGCGGGAGACCCTGTAGGCAGAAGACGGAGAGACAGCCTGGTGCGGGGGGCTGCCACCGGAGGGCTGGTGCGTGGAGGTGGCACTGGATAAACCGGACCGTGCAGGTGCACTGGAGCTCTTGAGCACCGAGCCTGCCCAACCTTACCTGGTGGAATGCTCCCCGTAGCCCAACCAGTGCGGCAAGGTGGAATAGGCCGCACTGGGCTGTGCTGGCGAATCGGGGACACCATGCGTAAGGCTGGTGCCATGTACGCCGGCCCAAGGAGAAGCACTGGAGACCAAATGCGTAGAGCCGGCTTCATGGCACCTGGCTCGATGCCCGCTCTAGCCCGGCCGATACGAGGAGCTGGAAATTGGCGCAGGTCTCCTACCTGGCTTTGCCACACTCCCTGTGCCTCCCCCCAAGAAAGTTTTGGGGCTGCCTCTCGGGCTTCCTACAGCGCCGCCGTGCTGACTCCATTTGCCAGTATCCCTCCTCACACTGCTCCAGAGAATCCCAGGCGGGCTCCGGCACTCTCCCTGGGTCGACCACCCACCTGTCTATCTCCTCCCAAGTAGTGACACAGTCCAGATCTCGCTCCCATGTCCAGAAATCCTGACATCGCTGCTGCTGCTGCCCATTACCATGCCGCTTGGTCCTTTTTTGGTGGGTGATTCTGTCACGGCTGTCTTGGTCCTCCTCATCTGACAAAGAGAAGCGAGAAGTATTGGAGGACCAATATGCAGCGTGGTATGTGTTCATGATGATACTTTAATTAAAGAAAGCACTGAACACAAAACAATAAACGAATAACGACCGTGAAGCTATAATAAGAACACAAACACTACACATAGACAATCAGCCACAACCCACAACCCACAATGACAAAACAGGCTACCTAAATATGGTTCCCAATCAGAGACAACGACTAACACCTGCCTCTGATTGAGAACCATATCAGGCCAAACACAGAAACAGACAAACTAGACATCCAACATAGAATGCCCACTCAGATCACACCCTGACCAAATAAAACATATAAACATACAAAGCAAATTATGGTCAGGGCGTGACAAAAGCTCTAATCAAATCCAGACATATTCATATGCTTCATAATGCTTTTTATTGACACTTCCGGTTTTGACATACCGCGTACCCTCTGGAATGGAACATTTTTTAAATATCGGGAAATATTCAACCCTAATGGGTATGTATGATAGCCATTTTTATGTCTGAAAATGTAGAGAGGAAAGGTTAACTATTCTCAGAACATAAATGGCTAGCCTATTTTCATTCGCTATAGAAATAACCCAACAACTTCCCCAACTCTGTTAAGACCACAGTATTTGGTGAGATATGCTTCTCCGCCTCCACTAAGCACGCGTAAAAGCGCAGGTACTCTGAATGATAGCTATTCTGACACTGTTGAATAGTTTACTGCCTGTAAATAGGCCTACACCTTATCAGCTAGAATAACTTTATCTTCACCATGCTCTCCTAAAAAAAACATTAAGAACATATTGGTCTTGTGTCAGTGGATTCGCACGTTAATATGGAGAGGCTTTCAGTTTTTTTTAACAGACTGCGCCTCCGTTCTTTACATGTGTGTTAAATGTGTGCATTTTGGGATTGTCAACTTTTCTGAGAGGGATGTTGGTGCTTGCAGAAGCCATATCCTGAGCATTTACGTTTTTACATGTATTTTTAAGTGAATAAAAATGGCTACTTTTTTCGGAAATAGATTACATTACATTATTCTCATATAATCTTGATAACAGACAATTAAATATGATTTATGTTGATAGCTAATTTCCTTAAGATATGTTCATTGGGCTAAAGTGTAGGTTGCTGATGAGAAACCTACTATTGTAAAGTGGCTGTTCCACTGGATGTCATAAGGTGAAAGCACCAATTTGTAAGTCGCTCTGGATAAGAGCGTCTGCTAAATGACTTAAATGTAAATGTAATGTTAAATGTAAATGTAATGAGAATAATTGCAGGCAAACATTTAATTTGAGTCAATCTGTAACTGAGTGTAGTGGGTGAGAAGTCAGGCGCAGGAAGCAGAGAGTTCAGGGGAGTGCTATTTTAATGCACAAAGAAACGGTGAACATAAGCCAACCCCACGAAAACACAGGGCGTAATGAACAAACAAACGCCCCAAACAGGGGGACTTAAACTGTCCAGGAAAAACTACAAAAATGGGAAAACACGAAACCCATAGACGTGCACACAAGTACACCAAACAGACGGTCACAATAATTAATCCCGCACAAGGAACCAGGCGGGCCAGCTGACTAATAAAGCCTCACTACTATATTACCTAACTCAAAACAGGTGCACTCAATAAACACATTAGGAGGGGGAGGAAATAATCAGTGGCAGCTAGTAGGACGGGAAGGGAAGCGTCCTTCGGTTGGAGTCGTGACAGTACCCCCCCTTGACGCCCGGCTCCCAGAGCGCACCGACACCGGCCTCGAGGTCCACCCGGAGGACGAGGCGCAGGGTGATCCGGATGGAGGCGATGGGAATCCCTCAACATTGACGGATCCAAAATGTCCCCCACCGGTACCCAGCACCTCTCCTCCGGACCGTACCCCTCCCAGTCCACGAGGTACTGCAGGCCCCTCACCCGGCGTCTCGAGTCCAGAATGGCCCGTATCGTATACGCCGGGGACCCCTCGATGTCCAGAGGGGGAGGAGGGACCTCCGGCACCTCACCGTCCTGTAGGGGACCAGCTACCACCGGCCTGAGGAGAGACACATGAAACGAGGGGTTAATACGATAATAGGAAGGGAGTTGTAATCGATAACACACCTCGTTTATTCTCCTCAGGACTTTGAAAGGCCCTACACACTGCGGCCCAAGCTTCCGGCAGGGCACGCGGAGGGGCAGGTTTCGGGTCGAGAGCCAGACCCTGTCCCCCGGTACAAACACGGGGGCCTCACTGCGGTGGCGGTCAGCACTCCTTTTCTGCCGTCCACTAGCCTGTTGAAGGGATTCCTGGACGGCCCTCCAGGTCTCTTTGGAGTGCTGCACCCATTCCTCCACCGCAGGAGCCTCGGTCTGGCTCGGATGCAACGGTGCCAGGACCGGCTGGTACCCCAACACACACTGAAAGGGGGACACATTAGTAGAGGAGTGGCGTAGTGAGGTCTGGGCCATTTCGGCCCAGGGGATGTATCTCGCCCACTCCCCTGGCCGGTCCTGGCAGTACGACCGCAGAAACCTACCCACCTCCTGGTTTACTCTCTCCACCTGCCCATTACTTTCGGGGTGATAACCGGAGGTCAGGCTGACCGAGACCCCCAGATGCTCCATGAACGCCCTCCATACTCGGGACGTGAACTGGGGGCCCCGATCAGAAACTATGTCCTCCGGCACCCCGTAGTGCCGGAAGACGTGGGTGAATAATGCCTCCGCAGTCTGTAGGGCTGTAGGGATACCGGGCAACGGGAGGAGACGGCAGGACTTAGAGATCCGATCCACAATCACCAGAACCGTGGTGTTGCCCTGAGACGGGGGAAGGTCGGTCAGGAAATCTACGGATAGATGTGACCATGGCCATTGTGGAACGGGGAGGGGTTGTAAAACTTCCCTCTAGGAAGGTGCCTAGGAGCCTTACTCTGAGCGCATACCGAACAGGAGGAGATATAAACCTTAACGTCCCTAGCCAAGGTAGGCCACCAATACCTCCCCCGAAGGCTCCCCACTGTCCTCCTCACCCCAGGGTGACCCGAGGAGGGTAGGACGTGAGCCCACCGAATCAGTTGGTCCCGAACACCAAGCGGCACGTACTTCTGCCCCGCCGGACACTGAGGCGCGGGTTCAGCCCGTAACGCCCGCTCGATGTCCGAGTCCACCTCCCATACCACTGGTGCTATCAGCTTTGAGGCCGGAAGGATGGGAGTAGGTTCGGTGGACCTATCCTCCGTGTCGTAAAGGCGGGACAGTGCGTCCGCCTTCACGTTCTGGGAGCCCGGTCTATACGATAAAGTGAACCGGAATCGGGTGAAAAATATGGCCCACCTTGCCTGACGCGGGTTCAGTCTCCTAGCTGCCCGAATATACTCCAGATTTTGGTGGTCGGTCCAGATGAAAAAGGGGTGCTTAGCCCCCTCAAGCCAGTGTCTCCACACCTTCAGAGCCCTGACCACCGCTAACAACTCCCGGTCCTCCACATCATAGTTACGCTCCACTGGGCTGAGCTTCCTCGAGAAGAAAGCGCAGGGGCGGAGTTGGAGTTTTGGTGGCGTACCCGAGCGCTGTGATAGCACGGCACCCACCCCAGCCTCGGTCGCGTCCACCTCCACTATAAATGCTAGAGAGGGGTCCGGATGCGCCAACACGGGTGCCTCCGTGAACAGCGCCTTCAACTTGTTGAAAGCTCTGTCCGCCTCGGCTGACCACCGCAACGGGCCACCCTTCAGCATTGAGGTAATGGGAGCTGCTACCTGGCCAAAACCCCGGATAAACCTCCGGTAGTAGTTGGCAAAACCCATGCGATAACCCAGAAAGGAGACGGCTCGTTTGGAGAACACACTTCTCAGCATTGACGTATAGGTCATGCTCCAGCAGTCTACCAAGCACCTTTGCGTACCAGAGACACATGCGCGGCGTGAGTGGCCGAGTAGATCAGAATGTCATCGATATAAACAACCACTCCCTGACCGTGCAGGTCCCTGAGAATCTCGTCTACAAAGGATTGGAAAACGGCTGGAGCATTTTTTAACCCATACGGCATGACGCAGTACTCATAGTGGCCCGATGTGGTACTGAATGCGGTTTTCCACTCGTCTCCCTTCCGAATACGCACCAGGCTATACGCGCTCCTGAGATCCAATTTTGTGAAGAACTGCGCTCCCTGAAAGGATTCCACTGCCGTAGCAATGAGAGGTAGTGGGTAGCTGAACCCCACTGTGATGGCATTTAGACCTCTATAATCAATACACGGACGCAAACCTCCCTCCTTTTTCTTCACAAAAAAGAAACTCGAGGAGACGGGTGAAATGGAGGACCGAATGTACCCCTGTCCCAGAGACGCCGTGATATATGTCTCCATAGCCAACGTCTCCTCTTGGGACAATGGGTACACGTGACTCTTGGGAAGCGCAGCGTTACCCTGGAGATCTATCGCACAATCCCTTCCCGGTCGATGTGGTGGTAATTTAGTCGCCTTCTTTTTACTAAAAGCGATTGCTAAATCGGCATACTCGGGGGGAATGCACACTGTGGGACCCTGGTCAGGAATTTCCACCGAGGTGGCACCGACGGAAACTCCCAGACACCTTCCAGAACACTCCCCTGACCACCCCCTGTCTCCACAAAATTGTAGGATTGTGCCGGGCCAGCCAGGGAATCCCTAGCACCACTGGAAACGCAGGCGAATCAATAATATAGAGACTGATACGCTCCCTATGATTCCCCTGCGTTACCATGTCCAGTGGACCCGTGGTCTCCCTGACCACCCCTGACCCTAATGGCCGGCTATCTAGGGAGTGCACGGGAAAGGGAGAATCTATCGGTACAAGCGGAACACCTAATTTAATAGCGAGTCCGCGATCCATAAAGTCCCCAGCTGCGCCTGAATCGACTAGCGACCTATGCTGGGAAGAGGGGAAAAAGTTAAGAAAAAAAAATCAAGACAAACATGTGACCAACAGGGGGTTCTGGGTGAGTTTGGTGCTGACTCACCTGGGGTGATCGAGAAATGTTCCGCCTGCCATCTCGACTCCCAGACGGACCCCCCCAGCACCGATCGGCCGTGTGTCCTCTCCGATCACAGCTGGTGCAGAGGGAGCCTCCTCCTCCGGTACCCCTCGGCAAAGCCCCTCCCAACTCCATCGGAACGGGAGTGGAGGTGCTGGGTGGTGGAACACACAGGACCCTCTCCGAACGCCCGCGGGCAGCCAGCAGATTGTCCAGTCGGATGGACATGTCAATTAGCTCATCCAGGGAAAGAGCGGTGTCCCGACACGCTAGCTCCCTGCGGACGTCCTCCCGGAGACTACACCGGTAGTGGTCGATAAGGGCCCTGTCGTTCCACCCGGATCCTGCCGCCAAGGTACGGAACTCCAACGCGTAATCCTGGGCGCTCCTCTTCTCCTGCCGGAGATGGAATAGTCGTTCTCCCACCGCTCGGCCATCTGGAGGGTGGTCAAATACGGCGCGGAAGCGGCGAGAAAACTCGGGGTAGTGCTCCTTCGCTGAGTCTGGGCCATTCCAGACTGCGTTTGCCCACTCCAGAGCACGACCCGTGAGGCAGGAGATGAGGACGCTCACCCTCTCCGCTCCCGAGGGAGTGGGTCTGACAGTGGCCAGGTACAGTTCTACCTGGAGTAAGAACCCCTGGCACCCTGCCGCCGCTCCATCATAGACCCTCGGGAGCGTAAGACGGAGGGTGCTGGAGTCGGGAGATGGGGAGTCCTGAAGGGGGGGGCGAAGGTGGAGAGAGGAGACCGATGGGAGGGGAGTGGCTGTTGCTCCTGCTGACTCCAATCCTCCGGGTGCGGGATTCTGTAACGATCTGAGTGTAGTGGGTGAGAAGTCAGGCGCAGGAAGCAGAGAGTTCAGGGGAGTGCTTTTTTAATGCACAAAGAAACGGTGAACATAAACCAACCCCACGAAAACACAGGGCGTAATGAACAAACAAACGCCCCAAACAGGGGGACTTAAACTGTCCAGGAAAAACCACAAAAATGGGAAACCACGAAACCCATAGACGTGCACACAAGTACACCAAACAGACGGTCACAATAATTAATCCCGCACAAGGAACCAGGCGGGCCGGCTGACTAATAAAGCCTCACTACTATATTACCTAACTCAAAACAGGTGCACTCAATAAACACATAAGAAGGGGGAGGAAATAATCAGTGGCAGCTAGTAGGACGACGACCGCGGAGCGCCACCCGACCGGGAAGGGAAGCGTCCTTCGGTCGGAGTCGTGACACAATCCACATGGTTGGGAATTTACTTTGGACTAATTTGATCATGTATTAGTGTTCACACGTGACAATTAATTCACACATGGTGTGAGAAGGTGCAATATCGCTTACTTGAGGTCTGGATGATCGAAATGCGGTGTAGAAAAAAAACTCTCCAAACCAAAAAGTGGGTATTTGGGCATATACTTATAGCCCCTACACCACTGTATGTGTATGCAAGCCTTTCTGTCACTTTAATTACAAATAAAGTTAGCAAGAAAACTGGTCACCTTGCAAAATATGTAATTGTATGTATTCTTTGAATGTGTGTTTACTGTAGTCTCAACAGAACAACGAAATGCCTGGTTCCGCTGTGGCTGGTGGCACATTGCAAATCTCCCCAAAATGACGCACACGTTCAACCAACCAATGGCGTAAAGGTCAACATTATATAAGCGTGAGTTAGTCCCTTCTGATGTATGATACATTTGCAAGACAAAACCAACTTGTGCGCTGCTGCCTCGGTGCCGTAATTTGAATGAAGTTGTCCTACTCTGATCTCCAATTTCTCCGTTTCAAAAGGATTCAATGTTGCATAGCCTACTAGTGGAAGACCCTTTTCGATTCCAACTGATATGGCAGGCAAGTGCACTAACAATAGAGAGACAGCTATCTTTTATTGCCAACAGTATTTTAAACACAGTAGGACAATCCTAAATGTGCAGAGTTAAAAGCATTACGTTTGTAAGTGTGTGTTAATTTTCTATCTTCTGTGTCCTACTCCTATCCCAGGCACGGACAACGCAAAAGTCAAGGAGCTCGTTTTAAAGTGCATGCATGCACGGGAAATGGCATATTGCCCTTACAGCCGGTTCCCGGTCGGTGCCGCCATATTGACAGCAGATGGCGCTATAATTACGGGTAATATCTTAGTCAAGGAGCTTAGATATTACTGACTGATGTCACTTTTCCTCTCTCAGCAGCACATTTGACATTTTATGCTAATTACAGTCAAATCGATTTCGACATGTAATATGTTGTCCTTTGTGTGTGTTTGTTTGTGTAATAGGTTGCAATGTGGAAAATGCCTCTTTTGGGCTCACAGTGTGTGCTGAGCGAACAGCAATACAGAGAGCCGTAGCAGAGGGACACAGGAAATTCAGTGCTATCGCTGTTACATGGTGAGATACTGGCCCAGTAGCCCTTCATATTTATACCTTCTACATTACTTCTACGACTGGTGAGACTGAACATATTGAATTGTCTATAACCATGATCTCTAATAACCAGGCTAACCATGCCTCTGGCTGGCTGTTTTCTCTCTCTCTCTCTCTCTCTCTCTTCAAATTCCATTTAATTCCATTTTCAATTTAAGGGGCTTTATTGGAATGTGAAACATATGTTTACATTGCCAAAGCAAGTTCTCTCTCTCTGTGTGTGTGTTCTGTAGTGACATCAAAGATAGTTTTGTTGGACCTTGTGGAGCTTGTCGGCAGGTGCTCATTGAGGTAAGGTCACCACTGATATTTCACAGAACTAAATATAATAATATATCCACAGGCAGCAGGCAGGGATTATGTTTGTATGTTTGTACACAATGTGCCTCTAAATCTTTATAAAAATGTTACTACTTATAGTTACATTTTATATATGTGTGTGTGTGTGTGTGTGTGTGTGTGTGTGTAGTTGTCAACTGTGTTATAAATCACTATCTCTCTCGCTCTTTCTCTCTCTCCCCAGTTTGGAACAGATTGGGTTGTGTACTTGACTAAGCCAGATGGCTCATACAAAGAAACCAGCCTTAAAGAACTGCTCCCTCTAGCTTTCTCCCCAGCCCACCTAGGACATTAACTGACACAGCCAAGGACATAGCCATAGTTAGCCTACATAGTCACAGTCATTCACACAGTATAGATATGATATTACACATTCAAAATACTTCTTCTCGCCACATTCCATTTAGACGTAGTGGTACAGCCAGGCAGAATTTATATTTAGAAATATTATATACCATTTTTTTTTCAGAAGAGGAAATACAACTATGTTCAACTACCATTAAAATGACTGTGCATGAAATAAAACCATATGATTTTAACGTTTGTGTGTATTCATGTATTATTATTGAATTTGCATATGATTTAGCAAAACATGTAAATAAAATAATGTTTGCCATAATTGTATGGCTAGCTAGGGGCTCCCGAGTGGCGCAGTGGTCTAAGACACTACATCTCAGTGCTAGAGGTGTCACTACAGACCCCGGTTTGATTCCAGGCTGTATCACAACTGACCATGATTGGGAATCCCATAGGGCGGTGCACAGTTGCCCCAGTGTCATCCGGGTTAGGGTTTGGCAGGGGTAGGTCATCATTGTAAATAAGAATTTGTTCTTCACTGACTTGTCTAGTAAAATAAAATAAAAATAGCTAACCACTTGGTAAAAGTGGGAGTTTCCAGTCACTTCCGGAAACATGGGTCGAAAATTGGTCGAAAATATACAGTAGCTTCAACATAGAAACTGTGAAGCTGTTGTCACATGGTAAAAGTGAGCATTTCCAGTTAGTTACTTCCGGAAACATGGAGGCTGTTGTCAGTGAATTGGTAGCTCCCGAAGACCTTTTGGTAAATTTACGTTTTATAATTCTCTTGATTTATAACAAAGCTGTATCATGTTTAGACAAAACCGTGTCGGAGATACCCAGCTTTCCAGATACACTCAGCTAGCTACAGTAACGTTAGCTGTCATTCCTTACACAGAATCACTAACACTAGCTGCGTTCTGTTGAGTCGTTTTGCCTAAATACACAGTATACAGATATGTATGAAGCCTTTTGATGGATATTTCAATCCAACGAAACGTTTAAAAGCCAAGTGTTGAGCGCATTGTTGTGTTTTTCATATTGTATCTTGAATGTTCGACCAACGTTAGTTAGCTTGCACAACCTTTATTTAACCAGGTAGGCTAGTTGAGAACAAGTTCTCATTTACAACTGCGACTTGGCCAAGATAAAGCAAAGCAGTTTGACACATACAACAACACAGAGTTACACATGGAATACAAAAACATACAGTCAATAATACAATAGAAAAAGTCTATACATACAGTATGTGCAAATGAGGTAGGATAAGGGAGGTAAGGCAATAAATAGGCCATGGTACCGAAGTAATTATAATATATAAATTAAACACTGGAATGGTAGATGTGCAGAAGATGAATGTGCATGTAGAGATATTGGGGTGCAAAGGAGCAAGATAAATAAATACAGTATGGGGATGAGGTAGTTGGATGGGATATTTACAGATGGGCTATGTGCAGTGATCTGTGAGCTGCTCTGACAGCTGGTGCTTAAAGCTAGTGAGGGAGATATGAGTCTCCAGCTTCAGTGATTTTTGCAGTTCATTCCAGTCATTGGCAGCAGAGAACTGGAAAGAAAGGCGGCCAAAGTAAGAATTGGCTTTGGGGGTGACCAGTGAGATATACCTGCTGGAGCGCGTGCTACGGGTGGGTGCTGCTATGGTGATCAGTGAGCTGAGATAAGGCGGGGCTTTACCTAGCAGAGACTTGTTGGTTACCTGGAGCCAGTGGGTTTGGCGATGAGTATGAAGCGAGGGCCAGCCAACGAGAGTGTACAGGTCGCAGTGGTATCATGCGTGACCATGATACAGCATTAATGTAGCTACTGTACTGTCAACATCAAACTTCCTAAAGGTCCCAGATTAATCTTTTTATTGTACTATTATGACAGGAATACAGTCTTGAAATATGCTACAACAACTGAGATTGTTTATTCTCACTGCCTTCAGTAAATTCACCAGTGAAGACTATCAACACCCTGAACCCACTAAAGGTACCCATATTTGTTCTGTTTTTTGACCATCAGAAATTTGAGAAGAAGTACAGCTCTGAATTGGCAAAGGGGGGCGTATCGAAGGAGACCAAGTTTGAATATGCATGGTGTCTGACCCGGAGCAAGTATTCAGGCGACATCAAGAAAGGAATCGTATTGCTGGAAGGTGGGTAGCCTACAGTAGTTCTGTACTCGGAAGACAATAAGATATCCTTACAAATGCCTTTCATGAAATAATGATGTACAGTGCCTTCTGAAAGTCTTCAGACCCCTTGACCTTTTCCACATTTTGTTACATTACAGCCTTATTCTAAAATGGATTCAATAAATAAAAATCCACAGCAATCTACACACAATACCCCATAATGATGAAGCAAAAACAATTTTTTAGACATGTATAAAAAACAGAAAAACCTTATTTACATAAGTATTTGGACCCTCTGCGATGAGACCCGAAATTGAGTTGAGGTGCATCCTGTTTCCATTATTCTTGAGATGTTTATATAATTTCCCACAGTTGACAGTGCATGATAGAGCAAAAACAAAGCCATGAGGTCGAAGGAATTGTCCGTAGAGCTCCGTGACAGGATTGTGTCGAGGCACAGATTTATGTATTTATTTTATTGAGCCTTTATTTAACTAGGCAAGTCAGTTAAGAACAAATTCTTATTTACAATGATGGTCTACCCAGATCTGTTGAAAGGTACCAAAACATTTCTGCAGCATTGAAGGTCCCTGAGAACACAGTGGCCTCCATCATTCCTAAATGGAAGAAGTTTGTAACCACCAAGACTCTTCCTTGAGCTGGCCAAACTGAGCAATCGGGGGACAGGCGCCTTGGTCATGGAGGTGACCAAGAACCCAATCTCTGCAGCACTCCACCAATCAGGTCTTTATGGTAGAGTGGCCAGACGGAAGCACTCCTCAGTAAAAGGCAGACCGCATGGAGTTTGCAAAAAGGCACGTAAAGACTCTCAGACCATGAGAAACAAGATTCCCTGGTCTGATGAAATCTTTGGCCTGAATGCCAAGTGTAAATTCTGGAGGAAACCTGGCACCATCCCTACTGTGAAGCATGGTGGTGACAGCATCATGCTGTGTGGATGTTTTTCAGTGGCAGGGACTGGAAGACTAGTCAGGATTGAGGCAAAGATGAATGGAGCAAAGTACATGATGAAAACCTACTCCAGAGCGCTCAGGACCTCAGACTGGGGCGAAGGTTCAGCTTCCAACAGGACAACAACCCTAAGCACACAGCCAAACAACGCAGGAGTGGCATCGGGACAAGTCTCTGAATGTCCTTGGAGTAGCCCAGCCAGAGCCCGGACTTGAACCCGATTGAACACCTCTGGAGCGACCTGAAAATAGCTGTGCATCGACGCTCCCCATCCAAGGCTGTAATCGCCGCCAAAGGTGCTTGAATAAAGTACTGAGTAAAGGGTCTGAATACTTGTGTAAATGTAATATTTCCGTTTAAAAAAATATATATATATATATAAATGAGCAAAAGTCCAGAGGTCTGAATACTTTCCGAAGGCACTGAATGGATCTTTTTGGAATGAAATGCTGACATAGTGCAACGTAAAGTGCATTGGCCTACTTAACACGCCTATAATAATGTTACTGGGACTGTTGCTCAATTTGTTTTATAGAGCTGGTTAACAAGGGATCAAAGGACGATGCCAGAGACTTCCTGTTCTACCTAGCTGTGGCCAACTACAGACTTCAGGTGACATTCACTGTACTACTATATTACCCCCCAGGTTTTAAGAGAGAATTTATTGTAATGAAATAAATTACTCTGTCTCCCATCTCTGTTGAGTTGATTGCGGAAGATATCATTGCACCTTTTACTCAATTGTATCTCTCTCTCTATCGCTCCATATATCTCTTTATCATCACAGGATTATGAGAAAGCTCTGAAGTACATCCGCACTCTCCTGAAAAATGAACCTGGGAACAAGCAAGCCTTGGAGCTGGAAAAGCTCATAGACAAGGCTCTAAAAAAAGGTGAATGGCAAAGAACAGGGAGCATATATGAAGGCTGGAACGCAATAGTTCTAATTTGAATCCTTTCCTTGTCTCCTTCATGATCACTGATGTGGCAGGACATGATGGGTAGAAGATGGATAGGTGTAAGTAATAAGGGCAATGTTCATGTTTTGACATTCACTTTTTTTCCACAGATGGCTTGGTTGGCATGGCGATCGTCGGGGGAATCGGCCTGGGCGTGGCCGGATTAGCAGGCCTCATCGGATTGGCTGTGTCTAAGGGTCATGGTCCGAGGTCCTAATATGAAGTGTGGAGGGCCTTCACTTTACTAACACACGTCAAAGAAAGACTGACGACATGCATTCTCTTAACTTCTCCCCCATAACAAATTCAACTAAGGTTGGAGATGGATGGTGTTTCCAAAGATCAGAAGATCACCCGATGATCTTCCAAAAACATCCTACTCACATTGTCCATGGAATAATGTTTGGGGATTGGTTTCTGAAAATAACCTTAATTTCACTTAAATTGTCTTTGTATTTTAACAGGTGTTTTGATTCCAGTGAATTTGACATATGTATGTACAGAAGTATATTGTGCCACATTTTGTCTACCATATTATACAGTGTAAATAAGGGTGATGAAATATGTAGCTGAATGGAATGGAATGGCATTTCTTGACTGCCCTCAGTATGTTAGTTAGCATGCCTCCTGAGCATATAATTATGGTGGATTTTGTAATTGACTTTATAAGTGCAATGATACTTCAATTATTATTGTTCTCTGCATCATTCATTTAGAAAGAAAGCATTGTAGTTTAGGGAAGTGTCTTAGTTTTAGAGGTAAGTGTACTTGTGTTGTGATGAAGTGTCCACGCCGGTAGCAGTGTCTCTATTGTTGGTCAGAATTAGGCAGCTGTGATGTGGGTCACTCATCTAATGCCCACAGGGGGCATCCTGTCTTAGGGATGCAAGTTGATGTTTACTGCAATGAGTCTTGTCCTGGAGGCAGAACTGAGCAATTTCCGCTAGATCGGCCAGCTGCAAAGTCAAAATTGTCTACATTGTGAAAATTAACGATAACAAAGAATAGGTTTTTGGTCTTAATTTAAGGTTAGGGTTAGCAGTGTGGTTATGTTTAAAATCTGATTTTATTACTTGGCTGTGCCAGCTGGTGACCACTCTGCAGAGCTGCCTCCAGAATAAGATTAATGACAAAAAATCACTAACCTGCCTTAGGGATAGGGTCAAGATGAATACCCAACTCGTTTGTCTTTCATTTGCAGTGTACATGTAATAATAACAGTATTTATCCACAATATAGCACCATTTACTCAAGTGATCGTAATAACAGGATACTAACATGATTATGATTGTTTTGTATCTGGTGTAATATAATACATCAAAATTCCAAGACTTATCAACTTTTGATTGTCAAGGAATTCATTTAAAGTTGGTATGGTTTCTTAATGTACACATTTGGAATGCACTGTTGGAGATAGGATACATCATTGTCATCATAATCCTTGCAGATGTTCAGTGTTAACCAACCACACGTTTGGGTCACTGCATGCTTTGTTGTGTTTTGAATTGTTATAAATGATCAACAGGTTGGAAGGAAATGAATAAAGGGCAGAGCTAGTATACACGCACAATGTTGGCAGACCCATCTCCCAGTCTGTTCAATCTATCAAAGTCATTCTCTAAAGGGATCGTCTATTGATCGACCAAAGTACAGTTTGCACTCCTCAATCCTCCCTGACCTGCTCGTTGTTTTCACACGTCTAACTGGCATTCTCTTTACTGTTGACGTGCATGTGCCAGGGTTGTGTTCATTATGGCAAACCGTAGCAAAAGGTTTTGCAACGGAAAACAAAAACAAGCATTTCTTATTAGTTCAGGTAGCCTACTCCAGGTAGCCCTAGTTCATGTAGATCCTCCCTGTTTCAGTCCATTTTCTTCTGTTTTGTAGCGGGTTGAGAGTTTCAAATTCCTTGATTGTAAACATCACTAAGGACCTATCATGGTCCAAACACACCAAGACAGTCATGTAGAGCACTCCCCAAAGCCTATTCCCCCACAGGAGGCTGAAAAGATTTGGCATGGGATCCTTAAAAAGTTATACAGCTGCACCATCGAGTGCATTGCCTTGGTTGCAGACCCCCTTATTGTATTCTTATTTCATATTTTTTTCCCTGCACTGACTCTTTTGCACAGGCTCGTTGTACGCTCACTGTACTCTAACCACACACATATGTACTAAACTAACACTCCAACACACACACACACGGACAAACACTCGCACACATGCATATTGACGCCACAAACACACAAATAAACTTTCCTTTTTCAGGACCCTGTCTTTCAAAGATAATTCGTAAAATTCAAATAACTTCACAGATCTTCATTGTAAAGGGTTTAAACACTGTTTCCCGTGCTTGTTAAATGAACCATAAACAATGAATGAACATGCACCTGTGGAACGGACTTTAAGACACTAACAGTTTATAGACGGTAGGCAATTAAGGTCACAGTTATGAAAACTGAAAGAGGCCTTTCTACTGACTCTGAAAAACACCAAAAGAAAGATGCCCAGGGTCCCTGCTCATCTGCGTGAACGTGCCTTTGGCATGCTGCAAGGAGGCATGAGGACTGCAGATGTGGCCAGGGCAATAAATTGCAATGTCCGTACTGTGAGACGTAGCTGATCATCCTCACAGTGGCAGACCACCTGTAACAACACCTGCACAGGATCGGTACATCCGAACATCACACCTGCGGGACAGGTACAGGATGGCAACAACAACTGCCCGAATTACACCAGGAAAGCACAATCCCTCCATCAGTGCTCAGACTGACCGCAATAGGCTGAGACAGGCTGGACTGAGGGCTTGTGGGCCCGTTGTAAGGCAGGTGCTCACCAGACATCACCGGCAACAATGTCGCCTATGGGCACAAACCCACCGTCCTTGGACCAGACAGAACTGGCAAAAAGTGCTCTTCACTGACGAGTTGCGGTTTTGTCTCACCAGGGGTGGTGGTCTGATTCACGTTTATGGTCGAAGGAATGAGTGTTACACCGAGTCCTGTACTCTGGAGGGGGGTCGATTTGGAGGTGGAGGGTCCGGCAATGTAGTGGGGAGGTGTGTCACAGCATCATCGGACTGAGCTTGTTGTCATTGCAGGCAATCTCAATGCTGTGCGTTACAGGGAAGACTTCCTTCTCCCTCATGTGGTACCCTTCCTGCAGGCTCATCTTGACGTGACCCTCCAAGCATGACAATGCCACCATCCATACTGCTCGTTCTGTGCGTGATTTCCTGCAAGACAGGAATGTCAGTGCTCTGCCATGGTCAGCAAAGAGCCTGGATCTCAATCCCATTGAGCACGTCTGGGACCTGTTGGAGCGGAGGGTGAGGGCTAGGGCCATTCCCCCGAGAAATGTCCGGGAACTTGCAGGTGCCTTGGTGGAAGAGTGGGGTAACATCTCACAGCAAGAACTGGTAAATCTGGTGTAGTCCATGAGGAGGAGATGCACTGCAGTACTTAATGCAGCTGGTGGCCACACCAGATACTGACTGTTACTTTTGATTTTGACCCCCCCCTTTGTTCAGGGACACATTATTCCATTTCTGTTAGTTACATGTCTGTGGAAGTTGTTCAGTTTATGTCCCAGTTGTTGAATCTTGTTATTTTCATACAAATATGTACACGTTAAATTTGCTGAAAATAAACGCAGTTGACAGTGAGGACCTTTCTTTTTTTGTTGAGTTTACATTCACATTCCTTCACACTATCCACTTACACTGCTGCTACTGTTTATTATCTATGCATAGACACATGACCCCTTCCTGCATGTACATATTACCTGAATTACCTCAACAAACCTATACACTGCACATTGACTTGGTACCTGTATATAGCCTTGTTATTGTTATTTTATCGTGCACAATTGGCCCTGCGTTGTCCGAGTTCGGCAGGTGTAGGACGTCATTGTAAATAAGAATGTGTTCTTATCTGACTTGCCTAGTTAAATAAAGGTTATATATATATTTTTTTTTTAAAGTCGGTTAAGGGGTTGTAAATTATCATTTCATAGTAAGGTCTACACCTGTAGTATTCGACGCATGTGACAAATAACATTTGGTTTGGCTGTTCACTAGCCTAGTTCAGTTTGGTGTCACACGCTCCAGAATGGATTCACTCACTGTGGACATCATTTTACAACAGGAAGGTTTAAAGATTATGGATGATAGGTTATTACTTATGTAGGCATTATCAGCCGACAGCGATGTTAGCTAGCTACTCATTAACTCTTCGACACGACCGAAACTCACCATGACAAAGCATCGGGCAAAATAATTCTCATTTGGGTTGGTGTGCTGAGGCCAGGGTCACAAGGAAAAGCACATCACATAAAAGGGATAGTTCAGCCAAATTACAAATTAATGTGTATATTTGGCTGTGTTTACACAGGCAGCCCAATTTTGATATTTTGACCAATTATTGGTCTTATCGGTCAAAATACCAATTAGTGGAAAAATACCAGCCTTAGTTTCATTACTTTGATAGGCAAGGAGAGACTATAATCCACAATTTGGTTTTGTTAAAATAGCCACTGCCATCAATTGCTAATATAAGCATTACAGAGCATTACAAAGAAGGGCATTTAACTTTCTATATCAGTGTGACAGGAAACCCAACATAGTTTCTGCATTGTCCATTATACCAGAGTAATTTATCCGATTACTGGCGTCCCCACATCCTGTACACACACAATTTCCTAAACAGTGCTGTTATGGGAATGGTAATAGATCGTTTTTTAAAATCTTAAACCTATTACACCAAGGACATCACAAGGATTCATCAAATAGTCCAAATGTTATGAAATATCACAGCCATATAACTAATCATTTAAAACCACTCAGTTAATTGGCAGATACAGTACTTAGTGCCTAATTGATACTTAGCTGGAGTGAAATCAACATAGACATGTGGTTCCCAACACTGAGAAACACTGGTCTACACCAGGGTTTCTCAAACAATGGGTTGGAACCCAAAGTGGTTATGAGAATAGATCTATAATCACACACTATTTCTTCTTAATTTGAGTCATTGAGGATGATTTGCGTCACAGGAGGACGGACAATTTCTCAATTGGGTCTCAAGCAGAAATAGTCATAAAAAGAACCTTGTCTAGACTAACTTGAAACTTACATCTACGCCCAACCAACCCCTAGCTCACAGCTTTAGCCAGTGCACTTGCAGAGTAATCACATTTTAATGATGACTAACACCTGTAAAGAGTTAGGGAAAGTTACACACCCTTCCATAAAAAAAATCACATAAAAAGAAAGTTGACAGTAAAAGTCATAACAACATGAAGAACTAATGGTTTGGACAACAGTTCAGAAGCCATGCTGGAGCAGAGGAAGCCATACAATTAGGCTTTGGTAAACATCTCTTGTTTTCAGAGCAAGTGAACTCCGGTGTCGGCGGACAAGAGAAGTAGCAGGATAGAGGCTAGACTACATTTACTAGGCAGCATCTCAATAGCCTAAAGAGGCTTTATCTCTCATTTACTGACATGAAATAACTGGACAGGGCAAAAAACTATGTACAACAACAGTATCACTTTCACCTGTCCGTTGTTTTCAGATCAGTTCAGATGAAGAAGAGGAGATGATAAGACGAAGAAAGGAAGCCACAGACTATTGAGATGCAGCCTTAAATAGTAAGACAACGGCCCAGTTCAAAGATGTAAAGCATGCACCCTTCATATGATATTCACTGGATTGTGTTGTGTTGTGTTTCACCAATTGGATGACACAAATGCATTAGTAGTTTCACTGTTCCAACACTAAAACCACATCTATTTGTTAACCAGACTTTTATCTCTTCGTAATAACAGTTCCTGATACTTCATGAAAAATGTACCCATATTTCCAGAGAGGGTGCGGCCTTTGGCACTCTTGCCTTCTCTCACTCATATTTATTGGCCAACAGTGTTTTCTTCTGGATTGATTTTAATAGCCCTCCTATTGTCATTACATGGAGTTTGCACAAATGTGTTTGCTTGTTTTAAATTCTCCGAACCTAAATACTTCAACCCCCTGTCACTGAATCAGGTTAAGGATTAACATTGTTCTGAATGGGCATATTAGTGGGGGTCTGGGTTCCAGGGAGTGTGTGACTATGTTACACTTACTCTACAACAACCATGCAACAGATGGTAGCCTATGTGATTTGGGTGTGTTACTTGGAACTGGGCAGTTTTAGTGGGATGGTAAATGTGACAGTTGACCTTGTGTCAGTTGGCCTTGAAGCAATGAAATTCACACCTAAAACAAATGTAACTGGAGGAACACATTTTGTCCAGATCTCCTCAGTCATCACTTTAAAACACCAATTTACAACACCTGACTCTATGCCAGTTAGGAGGTTGTCAGCATCAATATCATGTTGCCTGTATTCTTTAGTGGAACTGGCATAGGTCAACCTGCAATGATGCAGAAACTGAATTTCATATTGAAGAATATAAATAGGCTATGTATCAAATTAAAAATTTGGGAAGTAATGTTGGACAATGTAACATCTCAATGTTTCAGTTATATTAGTACATCAATTATAATATATTGTATTTTATTTTTTCATTTCACCTTTATTTAACCAGGTAGGCTAGTTGTGAACAAGTTCTCATTTACAACTGCGACCAGGCCAAGATAAAGCAAAGCAGTGCGACACAAACAACAACACAGAGTTACACATGGAATAAACAATCGTACAGTCAATAATACAATAGAATTTAAAAAAAAATAAAGTCTATATACAAGGGTGTGCAAATGGCGTGAGGAGGTAAGGCAATAAATAGGCCATATTAGCGGAGTAATTACAATTTAGCAAATTAACACTGGAGTGATAGATGTGCAGATGATGATGTGCAAGTAGAAATATTGGTGTGCAGATGAGCAGAAAGGTAAATAAAAACAATATGAGGATGAGGTAGGTAGATTGGATGGGCTATTTACAGATGGGCTATGTACAGCTGCATCGATCGGTTAGCTGCTCAGATAGGTGATGTTTAAAGTTAGTGAGGGAAATATAAGTCTCCAGCTTCAGCGATTTTTGCAATTAGTTCCAGTCATTGACAGCAGAGAACTGGAAGGAAAGGCGGCCAATTGAGGTGTTGGCTTTGGGGATGACCAGTGAGATATACCTGTTGGAGCACGTGCTACGGGTGGGTGTTGTTATCGTGACCAGTGAGCTGAGATAAGGCGGAGCTTTACCTAGCAAAGACTTATAGATGACCTGGAGCCAATGGGTCTGGCGACGAATATGTAGCGAGGGCCAGCCGACTAGAGCATACAGGTCGCAGTGGTGGGTGGTATATGGGGCTTTGGTGACAAAACGGATGGAACTGTGATTGACTCCATCCAATTAGCTGAGTAGAGTGTTGGAGACTATTTTGTAAATGACATCGCCGAAGTCGAGGATTGGTAGGATAGTCAGTTTTACTAGATTCTCTCCTTGGCCTTATTGGTGTAGTAGAGGACATTAGGCTTTGTCCTCATCACTGACTCATACTTGTCTATGGCATCCTGATACCTGAAGACAAACATTTAATAATATTAATTTTTAGGACAAGAGTTAAATAGAACCGCCATACAATAGTCATATCTAAATATCAACCAAAGTGGATACAAATAGGTTTGGTGATAAAACTGTCAAAGAAAACTCAAATATAAACCTGTCGAAGGAACACAGGAACTGAAATATAAAACTCCCATAGGGACTGAAACATTGCCCAAAGGGAGGGACTACCACATAGAGATGTGCTACCATATAAGACCACATACTTATTTTCCACCATAATTTGCAAATAAATTCATTAAAAATCCTACAATGTGATTTTCTGGATTTGTTTCCCTCATTTTGTCTGTCATAGTTGAAGTACACTTCAACTATGACAGACAAAGTGAGGGGGGGAAAAAAGATGAAAATTACAGGCCTCTCATCTTTTTAAGTGGGAGAACTTGCACAATTGGTGGCTGACTAAATACTTTTTTGTCCCACTGTAGGTAGGCAGGGATTGACCTTGAGGGTTGCCCTATTGCTTGTATGTATGGTATGTTTGGCAGCGTGAGTGAAGGAGGCTTTGTTGCGAAATAGAAAGCCTATTCTAGATTTAATTTTGGATTGGAGATGTTTAGTCTGGAAGGAGAGTTTACAGTCTAGCCAGATACCTAGGTATTTGTAGTTGTCCACATATTCTAAGTCAGAACCGTCCAGAGTAGTGATGCTAGTCGAGCAGGCGGGCGGGTGTGGGCAGCGAATGGTTGAAAAGCATGCATTTCGTTTTACTAGTGTTTAAGAGCAGTTGGAGGCCACGGAAGGAGTGTTGTATGGCTTTGAAGCTTGTTTGGAGGTTTGTTAACACAATGTCCAAAGAAGGGCGTCGTCTGCGTAGAGGTGGATCAGGGAATCACCCTCAGCAAGAGCAACATCGTTGATATATACAGAGAAAAGAGTCGGCCCAAGAATTGAACCACAGGTTGTTCAATTATTTATTTCCTAAAAATCCATGTAGGCTAAGTCAACTTTCATGTATTCCGACATACTGTAAACACAAGGGCATAGAGCAACCATTGGACTTTCGTGAGTCTCCATTGCCTGATAGACACCTGTTCAGTTTCAGGCTGTAAAATGCAAAAGGCAGATAGGCCTGGAGAGAGAGAGAGAGAGAGAGAGAGAGAGCGAGAGAGAGAGAGAGAGAGAGAGAGAGAGAGAGAGAGAGAAATAGAGAGATAGAGTGAGTGTGTGTGTGTGTGGGTGTGTGCCTGTGTGTGAACCTGTGTGAGAGGGGGTGGGAGAGAACACAGGTTGACAATGATAAATCATTGAGCATATCTGTTGCTCTCAACAAACTTTCTCATTGGCAACCTAACACAACTGTGTCCCAGAAGGGGAACAGACACTCAAAAGCATTTGCACCGGTGAACTATATGTTCGTTTTTTTTTTTAAAGCCCGAATATCCTAAACAAAAATAAGTGAATCTAATAAAATCGAAGAGGATACAATCTAACGAAGGGATATACCCGGTTTCTTTCTCTCTATTTGTCTATCGCCTTCTCTCTTTATTTATCACCAAATACTTGAAAAAAACAGAATGGATCCAATAGTGGAGGTCGCCGCCTTGCTGCTTGGGTTTATGGGATGGGTGATGGTGGGGATAGCTATACCCAACCGCTACTGGAAGGTTTCCACCGTTGATGGGAGCGTCATCACTACCTCCACCATCTATGAGAACCTATGGATGTCCTGTGCCACGGACTCTACAGGTGTCCACAACTGCCACGAGTTCCCCTCTCTGCTCGCCCTGAATGGTACGGACATCCTAGAGAAAGATAATATTTTCGATATGAAAAAATTGTGTTAAGGAATAAATGGATTTACTGCCTGTGGTGATATTCTTTGGTTGTCGTTACACAAATATGTCAAGGCACATATGTTACACTTTTTCTTAGGAATGTTTTGTTTGTGACTGAGAGGTCAAAAGGTTCAAATATTATCATCCCAGAACGACATCAATAAACAATTCATTTAGGTTGAATCATTGGTTGATATGAAATCAGTCAAATCAGACCTTTTTTTTGCCACATTTAGAGTTTTTTGAGTTTTTTTCTTCTCTAATCAACACAAAACAGAAGGATAGTTCCATTTCAATAGATCGTATTCTTAAATATCATCATAATTATTGGCTATTATTTGGCTATAAAATGTGTAGAACTCAATATGTTTCTTTACAAATCACATTTGAAACAAATGTAATAATCCTCCTATTTGTTATTACAGTATAAATAAAAACATGTTATAGGCCAATTCATTTTGTTTGTGAAAGTGACAATTTGTGTTTATTCATATGCTCTGTCCCGCAGGATATATCCAAGCGTCTCGAGCACTAATGATTGCTGCGATTATTTTCGGATCTATCGGGCTCCTTGCAACCCTGATCGGGATGCAGTGTTCTAAAGCAGCTGGAGAGAACATGGTTCTAAAGGGTAGAATAGCTGGTGTTGGAGGTGTCCTATTCTTGCTTCAGGGTAAAGGGATATTCTTGTCTTTAACTGTTTATAGTCATAACTGCCACCTCTTAAGGATCTTGTGCACAATTAATTTAAATAATCTCTCTCTCTCTCTCTCTCTCTCTCTCACACACACACACACACACACACACACACGCACACACGCACACACGCACGCACGCACGCACGCACGCACGCACGCACACACACACACACACACACACACACACACAAAACACATACACACATACTATATCTCTCTCTCAGGCCTGTGTACAATGATCTCAGTATCTTGGTATGCTTTCAACATCACCCAGGACTTTTTTAATCCATTATATCCCGGGATAAAGTAAGTGAGAAGGAAATTACCACCCAATCCAATTACTGCAATTAGCCTACTGGCACACTGCTGTCCTCTGCTGTCTGTTAGACAGAAGAGCAGTCACCAAACCAACATGTAATAGCCTATTGTTTATGAACATGACAAAATGTAGGACCTACTGTGTTTTGCAGGTATGAGATTGGAGAGGGCCTCTACATTGGCTGGTGCTCTGCTGTTCTTGCTATCGTTGGGGGATCTTGTTTGACATGTGCCTGCAAACTGGGCACGTCTGAGAAACAGTGAGTTCCAGTGGATACTGTGTGTGTCTGTGAGTGTCTGTGTGTGTTTGTCTGTGTGTGTTACAATCCTTAATGCACGTGGGTTGGTGATTGGTGGTTTTATTTGATCTGTTTGCCCTCCTCACCCACTCTTCCTCTCATCCTCTTCCTCAGATCTTACCCCTACCAGCCCAGGGGCACAGTGTACTCTGGCAATGCACCATCGCAGAGTCAGGCTGCCACTTCCTATGGCCGGAACGCCTACGTTTGAACAGAGATAGAGAGCACACCAATGAACCATGGGGATCACCTTTATCCACCATGTCCAATGCCTGCAAACCAGACTCACTGTTGACCGCACAGTTGTTGAAGACGTGTAAACGACATCTATAGTGCTGAGGGAGGTTAAGTGCTATGCTATGTAGGATTATGTATTTCATATTTGGATCAATCACCTCATGTTGAAGACATCATGGCTGTTAGTTTGGTTGTGGTGCACTGTGCAAACATGTCGTCTGTAAGATAACGCGCAATAGCTGAGGTGTCTAATGACTGTTGCCTGCATTATATAACTTTTTTTTTTTTTCATTATGATATAGGCTCATGTTGGCATGAAGAGGGATGATTTGATGAAACGTCTAGATCTAGGGGAATGTCCAAACCAGCAGATTAAGACGGTTGATTCTCAAGTACGGATGTTATGTTTTTGTATTGTTTGTACAGTTTTATAATGTCTGAGATGGGTGTGGCTGTCCTATGCCATTCTGAATGTTTGTTTTAGTTCTTTAGTTTCGTTTACAATTCCACCCAATAAAAATATTCTTTAAATACTCAAATTCCTATTTTGTTTGTGTCTAGTAACCTAACGTAGCAGGCTTCTAGTGAGGAATGAACATGATCAACCATATGTTTATTATTATTACAGACAATAGACATTATTTAAATACTCAAATTCCTATTTTGTTTGTGTCTAGTAACCTAAAGTAGCAGGTTTCTAGTGAGGAATGAACATGATCAACTATATGTTTATTATTATTACAGACAATAGACATTATTTAAATACTCAAATTCCTATTTTGTTTGTGTCTAGTAACCTAAAGTAGCAGGTTTCTAGTGAGGAATGAACATGATCAACTATATGTTTATTATTATTACAGACAATAGACATAGTGTTTGGCCCACAGATAAGACTGAGGGATAGGCATATCAATGATATTCCTTTGTGAATATTATGGTATGACCAGTGACTGTACAGTGACGGTGTAATGTGCCATATATGGACATGGGAGTATAGTCTACGAGCTAAAATAGTTCATCCAATGAGACCGCCCCACGTTGGTAGGCAACAACGATGTGTGCTGCTAGAACCGGCCACTCACCGCACAGAAATGTAGGGCATTTGAATCCGTGAAGGAGGGGGTAAAAACCGGACCGGGTGAAGTTTCACTTTAGAAAGCACCTAAGTTGACAGCTGGGGAAGTTATTCAATGTCATGCCACGTAGAGAAAACTAAAATAATTTATTAGATCCATGCGATATTGCAATTTGGCTGTCTAAACAACGTTGTCCTACGCGAGTAAATTATAGGAACCTTCCATTAGCTCTCCAAGGTGTCACTCGGAACTATTTCTGAACCGGACCACTAAAACATATAGCCTCAAAACGATGAAGACGTTATGAAGAAAATTACCGTTTAAATGATATCGTACGTAGTTTGCAATTCAATTATATCAGAGACGTGAAATATACAACTCCAGGAGAAGTGTGAAGTATATAAGTATGGAGTCGGGGCGACGGAAAGGTCTCAGCGGGGTCCTGTCCTCCCTGTCACTGCTCTGTGTCATTCTGGACCTCCAGTTGGACGGTAAGACCAGACAGATAGATAGCAATGTGTTTTTGCCCGAATAGTTCAGTCTGCATAGAGCTGTTGATTAAAAAATAACGGTAACTAAGTATTCGGTTATTTCCTTAGCTAGGTATGCTACGACCGATTGTACAGGATAATCAGGTAGTTTTCTGTGTGCCCTTACTTGTTAACCACTGTAGACTAGCTAGGCCATCGAAACCCTTTGGCTGTTGGTTTACTTTTTTACATACTCCCTTTACAAACAAGTCCTATGATTTACATCTAGAGGGATGTCTACTGTTAAAATGACACAACATTCATGAACATAGCTACTCTGTCTCCTTCATTTAGGTCAGTTCCTATGTGGTTATGTGAGCAATTGCCTATGGGGGCTTCCAAGAGGCTCACACTAAGTGTTTTGTTTCAGGTGTCTTGGGGGCAACTCATGTGGAGATTGAGCAGCACTTGGAGATGGGACGTAAACTGTTGGCTGCCGGTCAACTGGCGGAGGCCCTGTCCCACTACCACTCTGCAGTGGGTAAGGTTACCAACCAGACACACACATCATTATAGCTCCAACATCACTGCCCATGTAGCCTGTTTGTCTGTCTCCCTCTCTCTGTCTGTACTCTGTTTGTAATAAGTGAGCTGCTTCCACATAACAAAGTCCCTTCAAGTGATGGGTTATTTCTGATCTCTCTCTCCCTTATTCCCTTATTCTTTCAGGTCAACACATTGAGTGAACTACACATTCTCAGTAAAATGTGTCCATGTACACCTAATAAATAAGTCACATGAAAGTAGAAATCTATTGTGTTCTCCTACTTATCTACTGTATTTGACCCTTTCCCTTCACCTCAGAGGGTGACTCTAAGAACTACCTGACCTACTACAAGCGGGCAGCTGTGTTCCTGGCTATGGGAAAGTCCAAGTCTGCCCTGCCGGATCTGACCAGAGCCATCCAGCTCAAACCTGACTTTCTCGCTGTGAGTGGATACAGACAGTTGTTGACAACATCTCTGTCATCATGATAAATCACGGTTATGAACAACAATTGTGTGAAATTGTTATTAACTTAGAATAAAAAACAATCTGTATCTTTCTCTATCTCCGTCCCTCTCCTCCATATCCCCTCTTCCCTCTCTCGGCCTCCATGTTTCCAGGCCAGACTGCAGAGAGGGAATATCTTCTTGAAGCAGGGTAACACCCAGGAGGCCCGGGAGGACTTTGAGGCTGTGGTAAGTCTAGATGCATAAAAATATAGCTACTATTCTACTACTACCATACTATTAATTATACTTCTGTCTAGTTACACCTTATCCATCTGTCAACCAAAATCTCACTGCTTTTTTTCCCCCCATACCCTCATCATATACTCTGTCTCATATTGCAATTTTTTACTATCCTTTTGTCATTGCAATTATGTGATGTGGGCGAGGTTAAGGGAATCTGAAGGGTTAGATACACTTGATATGTGTTGTGTTCTATTATGTATTTATAGACCTGATATGAGTCATCTATTATATATTTATAATTACAGTTTCTTCAGAAACCTTACCTTTTTTAATTTCCTCAGCTGCAGCGATCCCCTGACCAGGACGAGGCGCGGAACCAGCTGATGAGGGCCAACGAGCTTGAGGAGCTGCAGGAGGAGGCCCACGCGGCCCACCACAGAGGAGACTACAGCACCACCATCACTGTGCTAGACCGCGTCGTAGAGGTAGGGAGTAGCTCTGCCACAGGGCCTAGACATTGAGAACTCTATTTCACCTAGCCTTTTAACTTGATCCTCAATACCTTCATCAGTCTGTGGTGCACTATACTTCAACAGACTTGGTATCAAATCATAAATTCACACCACTGAACTCCCTACCTACCTCCCTCCCACCCTTCTCTCTTTCCAGCTCTCCCCCTGGGACCCTGAGTCTCGGGAGCTCCGGGCTGAATGCTACATTCGTCTGGGAGACCCTCGGAAGGCCATCCAAGACCTGACCCCCACCACCCGTCTGAGGAACGACAACCGAGGTGCCTTCCTCAAGCTCAGCACCCTGCACTATGAACTGGGGGAGCACCAGGAGTCACTAGGGTATGCTCACTAGAATATTGTATTAGTAATAGGGCGGAGTGATTTAAACAAACAACCACATTTACCAAGCAAATACATGTAAATTAAGAGGTTGTGAGCTTCAGAGCAACATTGGTTTGTGTTTTTGTATCTGTGGTTGATTTTTGTGACACTTGAAGTTTGAGAGTTAGTAAAGAATGCTCACTCTCTTTCAAACATACTAACACTTTTTTTTTTTTTTTTTTGACAGGCAAAAATCTCAAACCGCTTTGCAATGTGTAAATCTCTCTCTTTCCTCTCCCTCTGCAGTCATGTAAGGGAGTGTCTGAAGCTGGATCAGGATGACAAGGAGTGTTTATCCCGTTACAAACAGGTAAAGAAGCTCAGCAAGCAGCTGGACTCTGCCGAGGAGCACATCCAGGAGGAAAGGTCAGTACCACTGCATCTAGCTAGTATGGCAGTCTAGTCCCTGTGGTGGTTTCTCTTATGTTTTCATTGACACTAAAGACAAATGCAGTTGCCCATCAGACAAATTGGAAGTATTTTACATTTTTTGCATTTTGGGGGGGTTGCCCAGAAATGATGAACACTGGCCCAAAAATGTAAATGAGCTATTTACATGCAGAAGTGCCATATGTTGCCTGCCTTTCACCAACACAATGGGGAGTACTCAAATATCAGTACTGGAATTCTTTTTATTTTTGTTATCAGTAAAAAAAAAAAAATCACATTGGAGAAGACTCAACTTGCCCGTCTGCCATAAATGCCCTGAATTGTTTATCATTCACTTAAACAATGGGGAGGAACCAGAAAGATACAGTATGTTTTAGACTACTGGAATTCTATGCAGTTTGGTTGTTTTCGCTTTTTTTTTATCACCTGCCTAATGGGGCAACCTCAGAGCAGGTTCAACTTGAGCGACGACTCAATTCATATACCACAAGCAATAGGGCAACCCTCAAGGTCAATCCTCTGCCTACCTACAGTGGGGCAAAAAAGTATTTAGTCAGCCACCAATTGTGCAAGTTCTCCCACTTAAAAAGATGAGGCCTGTACTTTTCATCATAGGTACACTTCAACTATGACAGACAAAATGAGAAAAAAAATCCAGAAAATCACATTGTAGGATTTTTAATGAATTTATTTGCAAATTATGGTGGAAAATAAGTATGTGGTCTTAAATGGGAGCACATCTCTATGTGGTAGTCCCTCCCTGTGGGCAATGTTTCAGTCCCTATGGGAGTTTTATATTTCAGTTCCTGTGTTCCCTCGACAGGTTTATATTTGAGGTTTCTTTGACAGTTTTATCACCAAACCTATTTGTATCCACTTTGGTTGATATTTAGATATGACTATTGTATGGCGGTTCTATTTAACTCTTGTCCTAAAAATGAATATTAAATGTTTGTCTTCAGGTATCAGGATGCCATAGACAAGTATGAGTCTGTGATGAGGACCGAGCCTAATGTCCTCTACTACACCAATAAGGCCAAGGAGAGAATCTGCTTCTGCCTGGTCAAGGTGGGTCCCATCACATAGACGCGTTTAACCCATGGAGTGGGCCATATCTAGATTAGCATGACCTGTCCCTCTACTGAAGTCAATTGTTAGTGTATCGGAAATTCTCAGAATTACTTTTACAACCGCGGATTTCGCATTACTTTAAAAATGATATTACTAATTAAGTAATTACAAATAGAATGGGGAAACAATGATGCTTATAAGTGTTGCTCCATTTGTCTCCACCAGAACAAGATGCCTGCTATGGCAATAGACATTTGCTCAGAGGCCCACCAGAGAGACCCACGCAACATCAACATCCTCCGAGACAGAGCTGAGGCCTTCATCCTCAACCAGGACTACGAGAAAGGTACTTTCACCATCCTATTACTGTAGCAAAGAGAATGATGACACGTGGTGATAAGACTTTGTGCCGCATTTGTGTCCCCTCCGTCAAGTACTCAAACACCGGCTGTCAAACTTGCCATGTAAACAAACCCAGTGTTTTGTAGCCAGGACCAGTCTAACGCCGCCCTGATTACGGCACATCCAAATCCCAGCGGGATCATTGTACCGGCTTTGTCAAGTATCCATTTTGATCTTTCTCTCTCTGCCTTTTTTCCCCCCTTACCTTGCCCTCCCTTCTCTCTAGCGGTGGAGGACTACCAGGAAGCGAGGGAGTTTGACATGGAGAACAATGAGATCAGGGAAGGTCTGGAGCGAGCCCAGAAACTGCTCAAGCTCTCCCGGAAGAGGGACTATTACAAGATCCTTGGTGTCAATAGGTATGACTGACCTAGAGAAGGGAGCTCTGTTCAAATACTTCTTCGAAGCATAATGCCTTCCTTCCTTGGAATAATCTACAGTGTATTTATGATCTATAAGCAATTGGACAAGTGACAAGTTGATTCTATTTGATGACATTCTATTTTCACCATCTGTGATCACCTCATGGTAATGGGGATGCATTTGCTCCTTGTATTCAAACAATATTTTACATTACCAACATGTTTTTTTTTCCCCCAGGAGTGCCAACAAACAGGAAATAATCAAGGCGTACAGGAAACTGGCCCAACAGTGGCATCCTGACAACTTCAGAGAGGAGTCGGAAAAGAAGGAGGCAGAGAAGAGGTTTATCGACATCGCCTCTGCTAAAGAGGTGCTCACCGACCCAGGTAATGACCTGTATATGTACCTGATAATGTTGTTCAAGCTGGTAGATAAGATCACTACTAACTAAACCCTCCCATACTGGAAAATCTATGACTGTATTTAGGAAGCTGTAAACTATTTGCAGTATGATAACGTCCTGTCGGACCACTTTCCTGTAATCTACATGTGTTGAAAACGTAGCTGGATACATGTTGTGCATTATTCATGTCTCCCTACCCCAAACCGTTAGAAATGCGCCAGAAGTTTGACTCTGGTGAGGACCCCCTGGACCCAGAGAGTCAACAGGGAGGCGGTCAGGGTGGCCAGGGATGGCCCTTCCACTTCAACCCCTTCGAGTCTGGCGGCAACTACCACTTCAAGTTCCACCACTAGTGAGGATGAGACAAGAAACATGGGGGGGTGGGGGCTGACTGACGGAACCAGGAAGGATTTACAATTGGAGGATTTTAGGGCTTATGACAACCCGTGGAGTAACTGGTGGACGTACCCAGGGGTTGGGGGATTCAGGTTGGACGTGGGGTGTTGTGGGTAATGTAGTGAGACAATGGGGATGTGAATGACACTGTCAAAGGCATTGGACTACTACTATACCGCGAGGGGTTGAGTTTTACAGAGTTAAACTTTCCTACCACAAATTCTACATGGATGAAACTAAGTGACAATGTTGTCGGCTGTTGACTCGAGTGGTCGAAGACGCGCAAATAAAGTCCTACATTGGTGCGCTGTTCAGTCCTCCCAACTTGGCCCAGGCTGTTGATCCTGTCATTGCATCCCTCCATGTTATTTTTCTTTGTGATGTCTGCTGCTGCTTTTACTTTTGCTTGGTATTTCTTCCATTTTTCGTCTATTCAACGTAGCTCTTTTGGTTTTTGCTCGACTAGCCTGGATGCTGGGCTGTTTCTCCATTTATTTAAAGGCCCAGTGCAGTCAAATGTAATTTTCCTCTGCTTTATATGTATATATATATATATTCTCTCAGGATGGATTAATATTTTGAAAATGGTATAATGCCCTTCTTAGTATTAGAGCTCTTTGACATTTCAGCCTGTTTTGGTGGGATGGAGTTTTGGCCTGCCTGGTGAATTAGTTTAATTGACCAATAAGAAAGAGTTACAAACCCCTCTGCCAATAAAAGCTAGACCACTCCCAGACAGTCCTAGCAAAAGTATTGCTTGAGAAAACAATTTGAAATGAAACCAATCTACAGTAAGGTACTTCATTATTACCCAAAAATGATTTGATATTGAGATAAAAATGCTGACTTGGACCTTTTTCATAATACTTAGATAAGCTCAAGTTGGATAAAAGCAGATTCAGACTGGCACCCAAGCTGACTTATTTTCAGAGCTTTCAGAATGTTTTAGAAGAGATTGATGTCGTTTTCTTCTTCACTAAACAATGTCTGGTTTTGTTATTTTTATCTGCAAAGCTTTGAATGTTCTCCACAGAATATACTCTTGACCTAACTTAATTGAGACAACAGGTGTTATGAAATAGTTGGTGACCTACTCCTTCCTGGTTGTGTACCCGGTCAAAAGGGTGAGTGGATGAAGCATGTCTGTCTACTTCCTGAAAGAGCCTGTTCTCGCTGTCCTATGAAAACATATTTTTTATTTGCCGGTCTTTTTAAAATAACTAATCCTCCTGTGTTCCCCAGTCCAAAGCAACTGAAGGGACTCCCTGCAATGACAAACAAATGACTTGCGTCATTTTAGTGTATCAAACAAATGGACTACAACCAAATTATGGATTGTCAATATCTTGTCAAGTCCAATGTTAACATAATTTGAGTTCTAAGGATGCAGTATAGCTGTAACTGAAAGCTTTTTATGTCACCGACTGCTCAACTACGTGATCATTTTAATGTTTCTAGGGGGTTTTCTCGTTGCCAACCAGAATTAACTAAAATGCTCAAACTATTAAAATATGGAAACAAACACTGTTCTCTGGTTATCTTTCACTGTTATAAATTCATGGTTCAGGTATCATTTCAGTACTATACTGATAGCATACCATCTTTAGCTCATGTTTGAGTTGTCTTTGCTGTGCAAATCATCTTACAGTAGCAAGCAGGTCTGTCTAGTTCCAAGAAAATGTTAATGTGTGCTTGAACTATTTGACACACTTATACACTGAGTATACCAAACACATTACCAAAAAATAATAGCCAACTTTTGCAATCCTGTGTGATCATGTAAGCTCGGGGCCCTGAGTCTGAACCCCGCCTTGGTGAAGGTAGGAAACAACGCCACTTTGCTGCTCCTCAACAGAGGCCCCAAAAGGGTGAGTGCTCAGCCCCCTCTTGTACTCCCTGTTCACTCATGACTGTATGGCCACACACGCCTCCAATATAATCAAGTCTGCAGACGATACAACAGTAGTAGGCCTGATTACCAATAATGACAAAACAGCCTACAGGGAGGTGAGGGCTTTGGCGGAGTGGTGCCAGGAAAATAACGTCAACAAAACTATGGAGCTGCTCGTGGACTTCAGGAAATAGCAACGGCACCTCTTCAACCTCAGGAAGCTGAAGAAATATGGCTTGGCCCCTGACACCCTCAAACTTTTACAGATGCACAATTGAGAGCATCCGGTCAGGCTGTATCACCGCTTGGTACGGCAACTGCCACCCGCAACCGCAAGGCTCACCAGAGGGTGGTCAGCCCAACGCATCACCGGGAGCACACTGCCTGCCCTTCAGGACATCTACAGCACCCGATCTCAAAGAACGTCTATCTCAAGGCCATCAGACATTTAAATAGCCATCACTAGCTGGCTACCGCCTGGTTACTCAACCCTGCCCTATATACATAGACAAGGAATCTCTTGTCACTTTAATGTTTACATACTGCTTTACTCATTTCATATGTATATACTGTATTTTAGTCCATACAGGTGACATTGCTCATCCTAATATTTATATATTAATTCCATTCTTTTACTTTTAGATGTGAGTATTGTTGTGAATTATTAGATATTGTCGCTACACCCGCAATAACATCTGCTAAATATGTATATGTGACCAATCAAATTTGACTTGAACAGATAACTGATGGCCTCAAATGGTGTGACCTGGAAAGACTTGCTCTGATGAGTGAGATGGAGGACATTTGTCAATAACTTATGCCCCTAATAGGAGCCAAGGGTTTTAAGTCAAGTAGGTAATTCACTTTAGCTATTCATATGCTCTGAACTACATGTAACTGCTGCCCTACCAGTATATAAGGAACGTCTGCATCATTCCTCATTGACAGATCAGACACAGGTTTAAATACTGAAATGTATTGAAAAACATTTATCACACTGACATATACTGTACCGTCTGGCTCAGTCCCATGCCCCTTATTGCGCAAATACCTTTCATACTCCGTATTAACTTCACACACACTAATGTCACTGGGGATGCTTGGTTACATTTCGCACCTATCTTGGCTCTGACTGGTAAACCCACGACACTGGCACCAGAGATCAGCCACATCTGGAATTCCCTTGATTGAATTCTCCCATTTCAAGTCTGTACTGTAGCCTTTTCTAGGACCGTGTCCTCCGACTTTGGGTGAGCTCAGCTTGTTCTTCAGTGGCTGCCCCTGAACCCCTGTGTGTCGGCCAGGGTGTCTGACTCCACCTCGATGGAGACCACGTGGTGGCCGGGAATCATGGCTAACCCCAGCACTCTGGGCTCACCCTGGGAGAAGGAGTCTGATGCAAAAACAAGCAAGACAAGCACACAATATACATTTTAAATATGGATCTGTACACAGTGTAATGATGGTCAGGTTACAAAATAGAAACAACATATCATGTGGGGTCCCAGAGAGCTGCAGCGCCTTCAGTATTCATACCTTTTGACTTATCCCACAGTTTGTTGTGTTACCGCCTGAATTCAAAATGGATTCAATGTTTTTTTCTACACACACAACACTCCATAATGACAAAGGGAAAACGTGACATTTTAGCAAATTTATTGAAAATGAAATATATTATTTATATAAGTATTCACACCCCTTAGTCAATACTTTGAATAAGGAAATTGGGCAGCGATTACAGCTGTGAGTCTCTTAAGAACTTTAAACACCTGGATTGTGCAACATTTGCCCACTATTATTTTCAAAGTTCTTCAAGCTCAGTGAAATTGGTTGTTGTTCATTGCTAGACAAATATTTTCAGGTATTGCCATAGATTTTCAAGTAGATTTACGTCAAAACTGTAACTCGGCCACTCAGGAACATTCAGTCTTCTTCTCCCAGTGTCTGGTGGAAAGCAAACTGAACCAGGTTTTCCTCTATAAGCACAGATGCTTAGCTCCAATCAGTTTCTTTATCCTGAAAAACTCCCAGTGTTTAACAATAACAAGCATACCTATAACATGACTCAGTAATGGATTTGCCCACAACAGATAACTTTTTATTCATGCTTTGTTAGACTAAGGTAATATTGTACAGGCTTCCTTTTGTTCAGTCTGTCAAATAGGTTAGTATTGTGGAGCAACTACAATGTTGTTGATCCATCCTTAGTTTTCTCCTATCACAGCCATTAAACTCCGTAACTGTTTTAAAGTCACCATTGGCCTCATGGTGAAATCCATGAGAAATTAAATTTAGCTCCTCTCCGGCAACTGAGTTAGGAAGGACGCCTGCATGTTTGTAGTGACTGGGTGTACTGATACAGCATCTAAAGTGTAATAAATAACTTCACCATGCTCAAGGGGATATTCAATGTCTGCTTTTCTTTTTTTGCCATCTACCAATAGGTTCCCTTCTTTGCGAGGCATTGGAAAAATTGGTTGAATATCTGCGTTTGAAATTCACTGCTCAACTGAGGGGCCTTACAGATAATTGTATGTGTGGGGTACAGAGATGAGGTAGTCATAAAAAAAAAATCATGTTCAACACTGTTATTGCACACAGAGTCCATGCACCTCATTATGTGACTGGTTAAACACATTTTTACTTCTGAACTTATTTAAGCTTGTCAAAACAAAGGGGTTGAATACTTATTTACTCAAGACATTTCAGCTTTTCATTTTGAATTGATTTTGAAAAAAATCTAAAAACATAATTCCATTTTTACATTATGTGGTATTGGGTGTAGGCTAGTGACAGATACATTTAATTCATTTTTAATTCAGGCCGTAACACAACAAAATGTGGGAATATGGTTTGCATTTCTGATTACAGGTTTTTACAACAAATCAACTAATGATTGACTGATCAGCTGAATCAGGTGTGTTTAGTGCTGGGTTGGGACAAAACCCTGCACCGACTGCTCTGCAGGAACGGGTTTGAAAAGCAGTGAACTTGCTAGAGTATGTAGGCCTAATATGTACTTTAGTTACCTGAGGATTTGAGGAACTCCTGAGCAGACCCCAGGATGACGTTGCAGTCTCTATCTGTGCACAAGAACAGTCCCACCAGCGTCCGTCCGTCTGTCATTCTGATTCTCATGTTCTTGTTCAGCAGGCTCTCCAGCTTCTGACGCACTCTGGAAGAAGAGGATGACAGTTCACTCTGCCCCTAGAAATAGGGATTGGGGAGAAATTAGACGATAGGCCTATAATCATTCAAGGGTAAATCCCTTTGAATTCAATCACTTTTTGCCAGCATCCCTTCCGGTCAGAAATGAACCTTTTGAACGTGAATGCCAAAACATTCAGAAGATAAAGGTGCTCAAAGTTGACACATTTCACACACCATACCATGACATCCATCTTCATCACTGAAAAATATAAACACTTGAGTTTGATATCATTTAAAAGCTTACGTTGTCAAACTATTTTATTTATTGAAAAAAAAAAACGTTTTAAAACACAAATAGTCATTTTTAAACCTTAACGTAAATTATAAAAAAAATACAGATAACCCCCCCCAAAAAAAAAAATCATAGTCGCATAGGTTGTAGCTTAAACCTCATTTCACATTATCTGAGGTTTTTGTGTTGCGAAAGCCATCAGTTGAGACAACATGCTCTTGAATACAGGGTTGGTGTCATTTCAATCATAGAAATATATTTAAAAGAATGGACCTATCCCAGTTCAGTCCACTGCAATTTAGCTGGTACATCATAGACATTTAAATTTAAATTGTAAGTTCTAATTACTATCACAAAGATGACTGCTTGTCCACCCACGGTCGAATGTCAACGTAAAACGTCATGCCTATTCTATTATCTATATTTCAATGATTTCAACAGGTTTCCTATTGAGGAAAGAGTCTCATTTAAAATGACAGATATTCTCATTCAAGTCAACATTCTCTGATGTGTGGAGATCCAACCATCTCTGTGGTACCATTTGAAAGTAGAAAAGTCTATTTTTTATTCCCATTTTAGTACATTTATCACCCAAAACATGAAACTCATCCTGTATTCAAGAGCATGTATCTCAACCGTTAGTGGACAAAACACAAAAACCTTAGATGATGTAAAATAGGATCTAGGCTACAACATATGCAAATCAAATCAAAATCAAATCTAATTTATTTATATAGCCCTTCGTACATCAGCTGATATCTCAAAGTGCTGTACAGAAACCCAGCCTAAAACCCCAAACAGCAAGCAATGCAGGTGTAGAAGCACGGTGGCTAGGAAAAACTCCCTAGAAAGGCCAAAACCTAGGAAGAAACCTAGAGAGGAACCAGGCTATGTGGGGTGGCCAGTCCTCTTCTGGCTGTGCCGGGTGGAGATATGAAAATAATCTGAGTTCATGCATTTTTTGATAATTGACGTAAAAAAAAATGTGTGTGGGGGGGGGGGGGGGGATTATATAATAGTTTGACAACCCTGTTTGTAAGCTTTTAAATGTGAGCAAATCTCAACTGTTTATATTTTTCAGTGATGAAGATATGGAGGTCTCATGGTATGGTAGGGTATGCAAAATGGGTCAACTTTGAGCACCTTTATCTCTTGAATGTTTTGGCATTCAGATCCAAAAAGGCACTTTCTACAGTGCCTCTTAGGGGCCATGGTGGTGAAAAAAAAAGTCCAGGCTAATCTGCTCCCTCAGTTTTTTTAAATCCGTGCCCTACAAAAAAAATATCCGTTCCCTACAATGTTTCTTATTCGTTGACCTACGATTTTTTTATCCGTTGACCTACGATTTTTTTTATAAGCTACTCCTGAAGTCCTTGTGGATTTAAGTAGCCTGTCTCAAGGCCTAAAAACGTCATTCTCCTTATGTAGGCTACCATGACTGTCCAGGACTATAAGACAAACTACTTTTGAGCATTTTGTTTACCTATCCGGCGCATGTGAACGGATCAGAGCTAGGTAAATTAAGTCTTGTCAACATTGCCAAGGGGAAACTTGACAAGCATACAAAGAGAAGAAGCAAGACGGTTGAGATGCACCCAATATCACCATTATGCTTATTTTACTTGTGGGTAAATACATTTGAATTCAATCACTTTTTGACAGCACCCCTTTTGATTTGAACGAAACCTTCCATACATATTTGCCCATTGTAGAAGTGCTCAGAAAGTCATGGAGCCCCTTAGGGGTCATGGTGTGTTAAAAACAACAGGCTAATCCATTCCAGAAGTTTTTTTCTCTCCATTCCATCTGATTATTTATACTTTCCCTCTGTTTTATTTGTTTATTCGTTCCCGCTTCTCCTTATGTAGGCTACCATGACGGTCCCACTTGGCCGATAACATATTGCAGCCTAAATGTACTTCTATTTAGTTATTACATGCTTCAAATGGTGTGTTCATATGCCTGAAAAGCCAGGAGCATCACTCGCAGTCATAAGTTAACGATGCATGTTTAGGATGCAAACCAGATAGGCTACACTCACATTCACGCCACTTGGATCCATTTTGAGCACCTCTCCTCCCCGCAACCCAGTGTTTTACCCCTTGTGCATAAAGTCAGGGACATATGTTCAGTAAAACATGGTCCAGACATACGCAATTGTGCATGTGACTCACCGGTGGCAGAAAGAAACGGCATGCGAATTTACTGTGCATAATTCTGGTGCAATGATGCGTTCTCATCCCTGCACTAGGCAGGTGAACATCTGCCATAGCCAACCAGGCACACAGAAAGATGGTTTAAAGCAGCTCTGGCTCTATGTGGTATGTTTATAACTAAAACTGATAGCTATTTGCTTGGTTGCGATGACAATACGTTCACCTGGAAATCAGCTGATGTAGCTAAAGAAATCCTTCGGAAAATAGACAGAACAGCTAAGGTCATGAAGCAGAGCCAGATGGATTTATTGCCTAGGGGATGAGAGCACCGTATTTGCACCTTGAGTGGTTTTGCACACACGTTACCTATTATTTGCCCTTATGATTCGGAGACATATGAAAACACTGAAACTGGAAAATAGCAAATGAATGGTCAGTGATCATCACCATTTGAAAAATGTAATTAACTAAATTGAATAACAATTAGGCTGCAATATGTTATTGGCCAAGTGGGACCCTCGTGGAGAATAGGGAACAAATGAAAAAAATCAGAAGGAATGGATAACAAAACAAGGTAACAAATAAAACATCTGTGGAAATTGATTTTTTTAAAGTAGGGAACGAATACAAAATCTGAGGGAACTAAAAAAAAAAAAAACAGAGGGACATAAATAATCAAGAGGGAATGGATAATAAAACTGAGGGAATGGATAATAAAACTGAGGGAATGGATAATAAAACTGAGGGAATGGATAATAAAACTGAGGGAATGGATAATAAAACTGAGGGAATGGATTAGCCTGGTGGCCATGACCCCTAAGGGGCTCAGTAACTTTCTGAGCACTTCTACAATGGGCAAGTATGTATGAAATGTTTCATTCAAATCAAAAGGGGTGCTGTCAAAAAGTGATCGAATTCAAATGTATTTAACCACAAGTAAAAGAAGCATAATGGTGATACTGGGTGCATCTCAACCATCTGGCTTCCTCTCCTTGAATGCTTGTCAAACGTCCCCTTTGCAAGGTTGACAAGGAGACACCACGTTTGAATGGCCTACCCCGGCCAAACCCGGACGACGCTAGGCCAATTGTGTGCCGCCCTATGGGACTCCCAATCACGGCCGGTTGTAATACAGCCTTGATTCGAACCAGGGTGTCTGCAGTGACGCCTTTAGCACTGAGATGCAGTGCCTTAGACCGCTGTGCCACCCGGCAGCCCAATTTACCTAGCCTGGTCCATGCACATGTGTTGGTTGCACATACATGCATACATGCACATTGGACCAGAGCTAGTTTGACGGTAAACAAAATGCTCAAAAGTAATTTGTCTTATAGTATCGGATATTGCGTACTGTGTTCAGCCAATCAGACCATGGGTGAAAAAAATATACTGTATGCAATACACAACATCCGGGAATAGCGTTAGCCACTCTAGCATGTTTGTGAAAACTGTGCTTCATAAAGAAAGTACGCATATCTTCCCCGTTTTTTTCAGCCTTGTAGCCATTAAATCGATATAAAGGGGAATTTGACGCCTTTGGTGCCAGAATGTAGAATGTTTAACGTACGAACTGATCCATGGGGAGATGAGTTTATAGACCGCTGCATACGTTCCCTTTGGAAAGTAAAGCTAATTTATGGTCATTCTGGCGTCTGCATTGGCCGTACAACAGGGTTCCCAATTGGCGGCCCCCCTTGGGTTGTGCCGTGGCGGAGATCTTTGCGGGCTATACTCAGCCTTGTCTCAGGATGGTAAGTTGGTGGTTGAAGATATCCCTCTAGTGGTGTGGGGGCTGTGCTTTGGCAGGGTGGGTGGGGTTATATCCTTCCTGTTTGGCCCTGTCCGGGGGTGTCCTCGGATGGGGCCACAGTGTCTCCTGACCCCTCCTGTCTCAGCCTCCAGTATTTATGCTGCAGTAGTTTATGTGTCGGGGGGCTAGGGTCAGTTTGTTATATCTGGAGTACTTCTCCTGTCCTATTCGGTGTCCTGTGTGAATTTAAGTGTGCTCTCTCTAATTCTCTCTTTCTTTCTATCTCTCGGAGAACCTGAGCCCTAGGACCATGCCTCAGGACTACCTGACATGATGACTCCTTGCTGTCCCCAGTCCACCTGGCCGTGCTGCTGCTCCAGTTTCAACTGTTCTGCCTTATTATTATTGGACCATGCTGGTCATTTATGAACATTTGAACATCTTGGCCATGTTCTGTTATAATCTCCACCCGGCACAGCCAGAAGAGGACTGGCCACCCCACATAGCCTGGTTCCTCTCTAGGTTTCTTCCTAGGTTTTGGCCTTTCTAGGGAGTTTTTCCTAGCCACCGTGCTACTACACCTGCATTGCTTGCTGTTTGGGGTTTTAGGCTGGGTTTCTGTACAGCACTTTGAGATATCAGCTGATGTACGAAGGGCTATATAAATATATTTGATTTGATTTTGATTTGATATTTTGGACATAAAAAAACTGCCAAAACACCGGAAATCAGCTGAAAGTAATTTGAATTTTGGAAAGTATTCACACACATAAGAGAGACATGTGATTGTACACAAACGTAGGCAAGGTTTGAAATTATGTTTAAGTTAAATAATTATCCGTTGGGGCTTCTTACAGTTTATTTGCAGTCTAAAAGTTATCTGTAATTATGTTCCGGCCCCTGACCTTCCACTCAAGAAAAAAATCGTCCCGTGTCTAAATCCAGTGGATGATCCCTGCCATAAAGCATTTACTGAGATGTGGCCTCTGCAGAAGTCAGGGCATTCTTACTTCTTGTGCATCGCAGAGCTGTTGTGAAGGAAGTTGTCAGGGAAGTGAGTGTGTTTATACAGGACATGCCGCCCCCAACTACCGTCAACCAATCATTTCAAAGCGGAGCTATACCGAGCATTGTTACAAAATTTGGGAGGTGCACCGCGACGCAGTACTGCGCTTGATTTGGCTGCAATTGCGTCACACGCTCTGTACGGAGCCTCTGATCCACATTTCCAGATCAAGCTTAAATGAGCTTTTAAGACGAAACGACTCAATATTGCCATCTGCCAGCCTTTGGGTTAGATTAGAGCGAAGGAGAAGAAGCTACTTTAGACTATTGAAATGCACCCTTTAAGAAGTGAACCCCGCTTGTGTAGATTAAGACACTGCACAGCCGGCACAAGATATGGCTCGGAGAAAACATACCTCAATCCAGGGATGAGAAATGTGTTGTACTTCAAATTGTCCCACTATCCCAACTGTTACACCGAGAAGATTGAACGATTTGCTGATTTTCGTCCACATGCTAGATAGCGGTAGCCACAGCACTGGCAGCCATTATGGAATGGAACGTGCTGTTGAACAAAGGAGCTGATTGGCTGACATTGCCATTCCAAAATTGCTGCTGTGGCTTCTAGCATGAGGGCGAAATTGACAGATTTTCGGCAAAACTAGCAGATCTTGTTCAATCTTCTCGCTGTAATAGTTTGGATAATGGAACAATTTTAGAGAACACATAAACCCTTTAATCTACACAGGGAGTATGTCCGACCCTAGTGCAACTGTAAGAAATCAGTTCGGATCTGCTGGCTAATGGTACTGTAGGTTGTGGACAAAAATAATGTTAGCTAGCTACTACTCTACCTACGTTAGCATAGCTAGCTAGTGGATCCAACAAATGTATGGATCAGTTACGCACGTTCTCCTTTCAGTTTGGCAAAGTGAATATTATGCGTTAAAAGTGTGTAAAGTGCGATAATATTAAACATATATCACCCCTACATGAGTTGATGGACCATTTTCTTCAATCATTGTTGCCATCCCACCCTTTCTTGATTCTATTTTTCTAGCGGAATTATTTCTCTGACGTACAACCGGAAATGCATCAGGGAATACATTGCATTATGGGTATTGTAGTATGCAAGGTAGGTATGACAAATTCGAGTTCAAACTTTGCTGACACTTTTCGCCTATTTCATTTTCAAATTGGGCATTGCATTTGTCAAATGTCTTACCTTGTGATTTATGGACTGTCCAGCCGCTCACGAGATGCAGCAAAGCTGATTTGAGTCTGGTGCTGCCTCTATATTAGGTGCTTCCGTGGTTACCATAGTAACGGAGCTTGTTTGTTAATGCAATGTAGCGACTGAGCTTGCAAATTAACAACATTTTATATCTATGACATATTTCACGTGACCATTTATAGGTCTCCATACATTCTCCATATATTGGGTAAACTTTCAGAAGTAATATAAATGCCGAGACCAAAGTATTTCACTCCGAACAAGGTGTCATTTCATAACACCATGCCTTGGCGACCGGTGGGCGTCATACCTGTGCAAGGTGTACGACCTGACACTATTGGTGAATTACTTTAAAGGTGAGTTGTCAGATGCATGCATTTATAATAGGCTATTATTAGGTTACTAACGTTTATTAAATTACACAATTATTTTTCAGTTGATGTACTTCTGAGACCTATTATTGGCTGTGCAGGAAATGACATCAGTCACTGGTTTGAATTAAAGACAACATTTGTGAGTGAGAAAATAATCTGAAAATAATATTTATCAAGAATTGAGCATGTTTGTCTTCTTAAAGTTTATTTTTCATCATGAGTAATTCCCAATTTGTATTCTTACATTCGGACTCACCTGAACCCACTATCTGACTATGTGATGTACTACACCCCTAGGGGGTGCTCTCTGCACGTGTCGTCTCCCTGCCTTAGTGCTAACTGGACCAATGACTTTGGGCAACCCTGGTGGAGCGATACCCAATATGAGGTGGGGCTATTTTGCCAAGACCAGGTGGATCCGCATCATCAACACCCTCACAGGAGCATAGGCTGGAAGTAAAATATCCTTATTCAGATTAGGGAGAATGTCATGCATAGATCACAAGAAGCTACATGTGTACATGCCACATGTATAGGCTACATGTGTTATCATACTAATCTCACTTAGCCTGACACCATCCCCTGGCAAGCGAGGCCTAGGGTCTTACATATATATCATCAGTATTATACATGCATCATATATGTGCATTAGATATGCAGACAACATCCAGACATCATTCTGCACACATACATATCACCTACATGTATACGTGCGTCATTTATACATAACCATCATGCATTCTATTGTAGTTGTTCAAGCTTTATCCTCCTACCCCCTCTTTCACCTCTACCCCTCAGCAATATCACGGTAGCAGTATTTTGGGAGTGTGTCCATTCATCTGGCATGGTTTCACCCACACAGCATAATATCACTGAGTGGAGCACAGGTGCTGTTTCTCCCTTCCTCTGTGTGCCACTGGCTGCATAATATATGGGTTACCACACTGCCCTTTAGGTAGCCCTGGCCTGTACATGACTCGCTTGCAAACAGACACGATGAGGTGGAGTTAGTAGTGCACTGTGTCACCGTCAAACCCTGGGGGCATATGAGTGAGTCCTGGCTGGGTTCACTCATTCCCCCTGCAGCACACACACACACAGCACACACAGCACACTCACACCCCGAGCACACCTCTCCTCTCCGGCATGGTGGGAGAGCACGGTGGGAGAGCAGGCTTTCCCGCCAACCCGCCCCAGCTGGCACTACTAGTCTTCTACTGAGCCAGAGGCTTAGTGTGGGTGCTCCACTCTCCACTCACACAGTCAGACACATGCTCTCTCTCTCTTTTCTCTCTCTCTCTCTCTCTCTCTCTCTCTCTCTCTCTCACACACACACACATACACACACAAAACACACAAATTCTCTCTTTCTCTCCCACACTCTGTCCCTGCACACACATTCTCACACTCTCTTTCTCTTCCTCAAACAGTCTATCCTCCTTCTTTCTCTCTTGCCCTGCCTCCTCCCTCCCCCCTCATTCCTCTCTCACTTTCTCTCTAGTGGTTCTTGGCAAATGTGCCCATTGGACCCTGCATAAACAAATTCCTTTCTTCTTTTTTTTAAATCCTGGAAGCCAAGCTAGAGTGGTTTAACTGCCTGTTGCAAAATTTGCCCATAGTCCACAGAATGATTTTCATAGATAAACCACTGGAAAATACAATTTTTTGAATGAAAAATCCCAAAATCCTCTTATCATTAGAGGACAATTGCTGGTAGCCGGGGCGGCAGGTAGCCTAGTGGTTAGAGCGTTGGGCCAGTTGGGGAAAGGTTGCTAGATCGAATCCCCGAACTAACATGGTAAAAATATGTAGTTCTGCCCCTGAACAAGGCAGTTAACCCACTGTTCCTTGGCCGTCATTGTAAATAAGAATGTTTTCTTAACTGACTTGCCTAGTTAAATTAAGGTAAAATAAAAAATTACAATGACTATTTATATACTGTCATAAATATAAGCTATACACTGAGTATACAAAACATTAAAACAGAACACCTGCTCTTTCCATTAAATAGACTGACCAGGTAAATCCAGCTGAATGCTGGATCCTTTATTGATGTCACTTGTTAAATCCACTTCAATCTGTGTAGATGAAGGGGAGGAGATAGGCTAAAGAAGGATTTTTACGCCTTGAGACAATTGAGACATGGATTGTGTATGTATTCCATTCAGAGGGTGAATGGGCAAGACAAAATATTTAAGTGCCTTTGAACGGGGTATGGTAGTAGGTGCCAGGCGCACCGGTTTGTGTCAAGAACTGCACCACTGCTGGGTTTTTCATGCTCAACAGTTTCCCGTGTGTATCAAGAAAGTTCCACCGTCCAAAGGACATCCAGCCAACTTGACACAAATGTGGGTAGCATTGGAGTCACCTTGTGGAACTCTTTCAACACCTTGTAGAGTCCATGCCCCAACAAATTTAGTCTCTTCTGAGGGAAAAGGGGGGTGCAACTCAATTTTCAGAAGGTGTTCCTAATGTTTGGTATACTGACTGTAGTTTCTTAATCTAAAACTGCTGCAACTGATTTCAGCTACAGTCAATAACCACTGTACATGGGTTGGGAAAGTAAAATAAGGTCTAAAACAGCAAATCCCTCCTCTCTCTCTCTCTAACTCTCTCTCTCTCCTCTCTTTTCCCAAGTGTGTTCTGAGGAGACCTTGAATGAAATTCCCCAGCGGTAACTTCGCAACAGTTCCCACGCCGCCAGCTCCACCTGGAAGCACAACTGCGTCAACTCGGGACATTAGTCGAACACTGGAGGAGAACGGTATCCTCGACAAGGATGAGGACTTCTACAGTGGACGCATGGACCGCGACCTCTTCTCCCAGTCCATCGGTCTCTACTCAACATCAATCCCACTGAACTTTGACCTCATATGTAAGGATGTCAGAAAATGGTGATGAGCAATATGAGCAATCTATTAAAAGGTTGACTTACAAAGTACAGGTCCTTTATTTTGTTTTATATTGTGATATTGTTATGAACATTTTATTAGAGGGAATTTGAGCCTGTAAAGGACTAGAACTCATAACCTCAAAATTAACATCCTTTCCTTACCATTCTATCCGTGTCTTCCTTTTGTCATTCCTTCAAACCTTCTTGCATCTACAATAGGCCAACATATGTTAATAAATTAACAATAGTCTGCCAAAACTGTACATAAAACTGCATGGTAACCATGGTAATCGTTTATGTGATATTTAATAGTAGGCTACTTCCTCTCAACAGCTCCTTTGTGGCTCTGCTAAGTTTTAATTTCCTGTACTACAGAATGTGCAGGAAACCAACTCTACTGTAACAGTAGCAGTTTTAGTCAGTTGTGAAAAGTCATGTTACAAATATTTCTTTAAATCAGTGACGTGTCATTGTTATCAATGTCTAGTTTACTCATCACAATTCACAATTATACACACACACACATTTTTTACTTTAAAATGTGCATACAGTGCCTTCAGAAAGTATTCATACTGTACCCCTTGACTTATTCCACATTTTGTTGTGTTACAGCCTGAATTAAATTTTTATTAAATTGATGTGTTTTTCACCAATCTACACACAATAGCCCATAATGACAAAGTAAAAATATAAATTTTTAGAAATGTGTAAAAATGTATTGAAAATAAAATACAAAAATATCTCATTTGCATATGTATTCACACCCCTGAGTCAATACATGTTAGAATCACCTTTTTGCAGCGATGACAGCTGCGAGTCTGTTTGTCTAAGAAGAGCTTTGCACACCTGGATTGTATAATATTTGCACATTATTTTTTAAACCTTTCTTCAAGCTCTGTCAAGTTGTTTGTTGATCATTGCTAGACAGGCATTTTCAAGTCTTGCATGGATTTTCAAGAAGATCTAATTCAAAACTGTAACTAGGCCACTCAGGAACATTCAATTTCGTTTTGCCACATATTTTGCAGTATTACTCTAGTGCCTTGTTGCAAACAGGATGCATGTTATGTCATATTTTTAATTCGGTACAGGCTTCCTTCTTTTCACTGTGTCAATTAGATTAGTATTGTGGAGTAACTACAATGTTGTTGATGATCCTCAGTTTTCTCCTATCACAGCCATTAAACTCTGTAACTGTTTTAAAGTCACCATTGGCCTCATGGTGAAATTTCTGAGCGGTTTCCTTCCTCTCGGGCAACTGAGTTAGGAAGGACGCCTGTATCTCAAAACATTTGACATTATGAGGTATTGTGTAGGCTAGTAAAACTACATCTAAATGTTATCCATTTTAAATTCAGACTGCAACAACAAAGTGTGGAAAAGGTCAAGGGGTGTGAATACTTCCTGAAGGGATTGTATGTACAGTATGTTTCATCGTAGACCCCTTAATCAAAACTGAACTGCCTAAAGGGGAGACAAGGCAGTCTGACTACTAGAGTTCACATTGCCTTACTGCCACCCAGATCAGAGGGACTGTAGTGAAACAGTACAAGATGCGTTAAAAATGTGTCCTCTTTCATTTCTCTGTGTTCACCATCTTGAAAATAATTTATTCGATTTATATTTTAATCCGAAATCATTTCCAGTTGAAAAAAATGATAGTCTGCATATTGCATTGTTTTTTTTATCCCCACCATAAGTGGTTAATTTTTAAGCAATCCAATCTGATGTAAAGTCTGGGCATGGCTGCGGCAGATTTTTCCAACCCCCCGCCCCACACACACACACACACACACACACACGCGCTTTCAAGCTCCCTCCCCGACTCTCGCTCTCTCTCGCTCTCTCACACACACGTATAATTTTATACTACGGTGGGGGCCTTTAAGAATATTTCATAGATTTGTGTCGTGTTCTGCAGTTCAGAAAGGGAGCGTTGTTTCGTGTGATCTTGAGGCACAGTTACCAGGCAAGTCTGCCTTCGTGTCTGATTTTTTTTTGGGGGGACGACGACAAACAAGTAACAATTTATACAAGCAGTCATACACCCCCTTTCTTGTAACAATGTGAATGTTTTTTGAGGAGGGAGGGGTGCGCGGAGAGAGGGAGAGACAGGCAAAGAGAGAGAGAGAGAGAGAAAGGAGGAGGGGTGGTGGGGGGGCGTTCTGCAATAATATAGTCAGCCATTTTTTATGTAAGGGGATTTTTCTTATTGGGGGGGTTGTTAAAAAATAAATATAAGGGCGGCCATCTTTGTTTCCTTGCGTTGTAGTGTAAAATATTCCAAAACGCCCCCCACTTTTTTTCTGGAGTCGATTTGAATATTAAATAAATATCATAATTCCGGAGGATTTCTGATTTCGAGTACGGAGCCGATGACAGGAATATAATGTCCTCTCCTCTCCGGTCCTGTGAGGAATACAAGGGCATGTTGGTTAATTCCAAAGGAGGAGATTTTGATGAAGAAGAGGACGACGGAGATCTAGACGAGAACGCAAGCGACATAAACTCGCCGGCGGCGCCTCGAGAAACTGCAACACTAGCCGCGCCAGGTAGGCTATAGTAGGCTACAGGAGACAGACACTGGCGAAAGACTCGGGAGCGCGCACACAAAATAGAAACACATCCAAATTGTGAAAAAAGTAAGACAGGACACATTGTGCCGCTCATCTCAATAGTTATCTTTTGCTACAATATAATTAGTTGCGCCCTATTTGCTCCAGAGGATAGCGCAGCTTTGAAATAGAAAGAGTTGAGGATTCCAACTTCTAAACCAACTTGAGAATGCTCTTTTCGTTTTATCCCATATACATTGACTACAATTAACAAAGTTGATCCTCGACTTTCTTTTCATCCGTAGAATGGTGCACATTCATCAATATATATCATATCTCAATATGAATAGGTCGACGTGAAGGGTAAAGCTCACGACATCACTGTTAGAAAACATGGACTCCCCAGCAATACGCTTTCTGATAGTGATCTTTAGAATAGTGATGTGTAAGGCGTAAGCGTTAAAACCGGATGATGGAGTGAGTGCTGGTATGACAGCGTGTAAATAAACCTGACCCTACCCCCTGACTGTCTCCACACTGACAGACAGGGACGGTTCATGATAGGACACTGACACTCTACTCAAGTTATGAATAGAACCGTTATGTGTCGACTACAGGGCCTTTGTTTTCCCTCTCTTTTCGTTGTCATAGCAGACTAACACATATTTAACAAGTAGGCATGTAATAAACATACTAAATATTGCCACATGAAAGAAAGGACTTGCCTACAACAATGTAATGTGCAAAACAGTTTTTTTTTCTCCAAATAAGTTCATTTTTGAGGGACTATGATCAGGCCTACCTGGTTCCTGAAAACCTAGTAACATGCTTGCATTATTTTACAGTTCATTTGAATTAGCCTAATTAAATAGAATGCATGTGCATGTAGCCTATTCAATAGTAGCATTCGATATGCTATTGCATATCATGATTTTGGGATATTCAACAAGGGCCCATTTAGAATCACTGAATTGCTCGTCTCGAGACGGACAAGCGCGCGAATCAATTAGTGCGCTTCCCGCCGTTGCCAACCCCCAGCGACCTCCGCCAGCGGTTGTCGCTCTTGTGGTCAGGACTCATGTTTTGGAGTTAACGGGAAGTAGCCTGGGGTAGGGAGTTGTTTCAGCCACAGACTCCCCATTATTTTGACTAGATACTCAAGTGGCCGCTCTAACAATAAAAATACATGTAAATAAAATGGAAGGCAGTCGGGAGGAGGCAAGAGCAGGTGGGACGATTTTAGCCAATGAGAGGGCAGATACGCCTGCGAACAACAGGCACAACTCCGATATAAAGTGTTTTTTTTCTCAAAGTTCCCGGTATGTCACATGTGCTACTTATATCAGTACACTAGTAGTACCCTAAGCATTACGAACCTTCTATTCGATCAAATAAGCCACAAGTAACAAATAAGCCTTTACATATTTGTTTTAACCAAATTCGACACTCTCATTGATCTCCATACAAAACTCCTCGCTTTGGTGAGCGAAAAAACCGCAAAACCGCCACCTGCTGGAGAAGACAGATTTTGGGCCTAGTTATCCCTCTCGCTTCGCCTCTTCCTCTCCGGTTCAGTTCATCAGATATAGACAGACTGGCTTGCGGCCTTAGAATCACCGAGCCCCGCGTGCGTGCTGCTGCCGCCTCTGGCTGCACTCTGAAGCAGACTTTGTTTGGGCGCGCGCTGCGGGTTGTAAAACCCTACTGTAGGCGCCCAACAAAGACAAACAATAAAAACGAACTAATTTATACGATGTACATGGTGGCCGTAAGCGATAGTTCTTGGTGATTTGTTCCCCTTTTCTCCACCCTCCTGACAATACATAGGCTTATCTTTCTCTCACTCTCAAAAAGGCTACCGTCTCTTTGCCCAATGAAAAACTTGAATAAAGGGTTGAAAGACTCATTTGGAAGTCCCTTGAAAACGCACTAACACATCCTCAAAACGTTCGGTGGTGTTGTCTTCGAAATAAAGCTATGACATGTTTGATTGGTTTCTATTTCCCCATTTGTTTATTGCAGGACAAATACAGTATAATGCTATGGTTATACATTTCTTATATGACAGCCTCAGTTTTAAAATACCACCATGAATACTATTATTGTGTGCTATACAACACCCATTGACATATAATGTCAATGTAGCCAGTTATGGCTTTGCTTTTCATTGAACTAATACCAAGCAGCTGTCAAATACACTTATCTGTCAAACACACTGACTGGAACTAATTGAACATTTGTCAGAATTCAGTCAAGGTAGAAAGTCATGTTAAGACACTAGTCCCTCCCATTTGACACATGTGGTGTCAATGCACACATCACAGCGGGATGGTGCGATGCTTCTCTTGTGCTTAATTGTGTTCAGAAGAGATTAGATTGACGATTCAAAGCCTTCAAAGAGGATTATAGTCAATATGATTTAGTCACAACTCGCTCTCTTTCTTTTCATCCACATCTCCTCTCTTCAACCTGCCGTAGAGGAAGAAGGGGGGGCATTGGACAGGGACAGTCTAGGGAGGAAGAAACGAGGGCCCAAGAAGAAGAAGGAGACAAAGAAGAAGGAGAAAGAGAAAGAAGGAAAACTCTCCAAAGCTAAAAAACGGAAAAAGATTGTAAGCTTCTTGGACATGACCATATCACTCCATCTATAACCATACTTTCTGATCACACTTCATTCTATTTTCATTGCCCCCCCCCCCCCCCTTTATGTTCCATCTCTCTTTCTTTCTCTCTTTCCCTGTCTCCCCCCTTCTCCTATCCCCTCTCAGGACAGTGATGTAGAGAGGGACTCGGAGCGAGAGAGAGACTATGGAGAGAACTCTGACAGTGCAGCCAGCATCTTCGCTTGTGAGAAAAAGAAGAGGAAGAAACACAAGGAGAAGAAGGAGAAAAAAAAAAAAAAGATGAAAAATGACAATGGGGACAGCACGCAAGAGGAGACAATAAAGGTAAGGACACAACAAAAAAAGTGTTGTCATTGTTTTGCTTCTACTTGGACTAACTCTGATGACTCAAGTCTAGCGCTCTGATTGGTTGTTTCTTTCCACCAGCCAATAGAACAGAAGACGTCGGCCCAGCTGGCTAAAGACTGGGGTCTGGAGGATGTGGATCATACCTTCACTGAAGATGACTACCGCACACTCACCAACTACAAAGCCTTTAGCCAGTCTATGAGGTACTGTGGAGATGTCACGCAGCTGACTATATTTAACTTGAAATCAGACAGGGCCGGTGGCAGAATGTTTAGCCTAGAAACATGTAGCTTATTGCGCCTCGTTCTCAGTCAAAGGGGACAAGTTACTGAGTTATTGATTGAGGTTAGATTCCTAACGTAATCATTTAGCTTCCCTTCTCCCCCTACTCCTCTTCTTCCTCATCTTCCTCTTCGCACCTCGCAGGCCCATGATCGCCAAGAAGAACCCTAAGATCCCCATGTCCAAGATGATGACCATCCTGGGGGTCAAGTGGAGGGAGTTCAGTTCCAACAACCCCTTCAAGGGCTCAGGTGCTGCGGCCGTGGCAGCTGCAGCCGCGGCCGCCGCCATTGCCGTCGCCGAGCAGGTCTCCGCATCAACCGCTTCCCCATCCCCGGAGCCCCCACCGCCCCGGAAGCAGCCCCAAACCCCCCGGCTGGCCCCCCAGCCGCCGCCCCCGCTCCGCAAGGCCAAGACCAAAGAGGGCAAAGGTTAGAAAAAGAGGAGGGTGGAGGAGTCTATTGTCATAGTATGTGTACAGTAGCAGGGTTTGAATTGGAATGGGTTTGGTCCTAACCAATTGCCCCGGTCCTCTCACTGTTTTTCAGGACCTGGATATAAGAAGAGTCGCAGTAAGAGTCCTCGTGTTCTGGCTGAGAGGAAGAAGGCGGTGGCAGCGGCTGCAGCAGCAGCAGTAGCGGCAGCAGCAGCAGCGAAGGCCAAGAAGATGGCTCCCATACGCATAAAACTAGGGCCTCTAGGCAACAAGAGGAAGAAGAGCAGCTCTGTGAGTTTCACTATGCTATTTAATGTATATGGATGTATAGATGTGCTGTGTGGGCTACTGTCTGTGGGAGCATGCAGGTGTGTGAGAGTCGACAGATTTGACTGTGCTTCTCTATCTCGCTCTCTCCCTCCCTCCCTTCCTCTCAGAGTGGGGATGATGTTGAGGAGGAAGATTCGGAGCAGGAGGACTCCAGTGTCCACAGCTCCTCGGTCCGCTCCGACAGCTCGCCCCGTGTCAAGAAGAACAAAAGAGGACGGCCTGCCAAGAAGAAGAAGAAAAGTAAACTAATCTATTCTAATCTGGTGTCTCCCAATCACTCCCTCTATCTCTTTCCCTCTCTTCTCTATCTCTCTCTCTGTCTCTCATCCTCTCTCCCGGGTCTGTCTCTCTCTGCCTCATCTCTAGAACCTAAAAGGGTTCTTTGTCTGTCCCTATAGGAGAACCCTTTGAATAACCCTTTTTGGTTCCAGATAGAACCCTTTTGAGTTCTACCTGGAACCAAAAAGGGTTCTCCAATGGGGACAGCCGAAGAACACTTTTGGAACCGTTTTTTCTAAGAGTGTACCTTGCGTCTCTCTCCCGCTTATCTTTCTCTCCATCTTTCTCTCTCTCTATGGTCTCTCTTTCTCCACAACATCTCTCCCTCTATCTCCCTCACATTGTTATACTCCCTAATTTTCTCCCCCACCCCTCTCTCTGTCAGTGCTGGGTGAGGGTGATGTGGAGGTGGATGGTTATGAGACAGACCACCAGGACTACTGTGAGGTCTGCCAGCAGGGAGGAGAGATTATTCTGTGTGACACCTGTCCCAGAGCCTACCACCTGGTCTGTCTGGAGCCTGAGCTGGAGAAGGCCCCCGAGGGCAAATGGAGCTGCCCCCATTGTGTGAGTTACTGTAATGCTCAAAATTGGTTGTAATCATCACATCTGAGGTTGATTTATATTATTGTATGGAATAATATATTACCATTTCGCACCATATACACACTATTCCTTTAAGTGCTCCTCCACCTATTCATTCTCCATGATCTCATTCTCCTCTCATGTCCTGCTCCTCTCCTCTTCTCCTCTCCTGCAGGAGAAAGAGGGGATCCAGTGGGAAGCGAAGGATGAGGACTTTGAGGAGTTTGAGGAGGAGAGTGAGGACATGGTGGTACCAGAAGTACCTGGGGTTGGACTGCTGGTAGGACTGGAGGAAGAGGAGGATGAGCACATGGAGTTCTGCAGGGTCTGTAAGGATGGGGGGGAACTATTATGCTGCGACACCTGTCCCTCCTCCTACCACATCCACTGTCTCAACCCGCCCCTGCCTGAGATCCCCAACGGAGAGTGGCTGTGTCCGCGCTGCACTGTAAGTCATGTTTGCTTGTTTCTACTTTGTGTGGAGCGCTTTGATTCTATTCTTCATTTTCGTCTTCTTCCCCCAGTGTCCTGCCATCAAAGGCAGGGTACAGAGGATCCTCCACTGGCGATGGGGCGAGCCCCCCGATCCTGTACCCGTGCCCCCCGCCCCCGATTCTCCCCCTGATGCTCCCCCGCCACCCCCCATGAAGGGCAGGGCCGAGAGAGAGTTCTTTGTCAAGTTGGCCGGACAGTCCTACTGGCACTGTACCTGGATCACTGAACTACAGGTGTGTGTGTGTGTGTGTGTGTGTGTGTGTGTGTGTGTGTGTGTGTGTGTGTGTGTGTGTGTGTGTGTGTGTGTGTGTGTGTGTGTGTGTGTGAGAGAGAGAGAGAGAGAGAGTGAAACAGTTGGAGAAGAGGCTGATGAGATAATATGAACAGCTGAAACTCTTGGCATGCAAGTATGTCTACCACCTGTATTTCTTGCCTTCCTTGTTTTCATTGAACACATTCTCTCTATTCCTCTCCTCTTTTTCATCCCTCCATCCGTCTAGCTGGAGATCTTCCACTCGGTAATGTTCCGTAACTACCAGAGGAAGACAGATATGGACGAGCCTCCCAGTCTGGACTATGGGTCGGGGGGAGAGGAGGAGAGTGTTAAGAGTGAGAAGAGGAGGCTGAAAGACCCTGACTATGCTGCCCTGGATGACAAGTTTTATAAATACGGCATCAAGCCTGAATGGATGATGGTCCACCGCATCATCAACCACAGGTACGTGTGTGTGAGGGGGGGGTGTGTGTGTGTGTGTGCGTGCGTGTGCTAGTTTATTGATTGGTATGTCTGCAGTTGAGGCCGTAATGTGTGTGTTTTTCCCAGTGTGGACAAGAAGGGGATATACCACTACCTGGTCAAGTGGAGAGACCTGACCTACGACCAGTGCACATGGGAGAGAGACAATCTGGAAATGCCAGAGTTTGTCATCCACAAGGCCAACTACTGGGCACACAGGTACTAGACTACTGTACTGGCCAACTGGCATCCATGTTGGCACCAAACACTAAAACATTCAAACTGTCTCAAACCAAGTTTGCCCAACTCTGTAGGCTATTGTATATGGCTCAAGGACACTGGATTTGATAGGTTGATTGATTGATTCAGGGATGAGGTGATGAAGGAGGCCCCAGACATGCCGAGGAGGATGAGGAGCATGAGGATGGAGGAGAGCGAAGACCCACACAGATCACCTGTCAACGACGTGAGTTCTGATTAGCTCACTCACTCTGTAACAGCCACATCTATTGGTCGTCATTCTGGTAGCCAATCAACAAACACTTCCAAGTCAAAACTCTACTATCCTTCTTTACTTGTATGCCAATTATGTTGGTCTCATTTTTTCTCCCTTAAATCAATATCCCGCCTACTCATTCCTTGTATTTATCTTCCAGCCTACGATAAAGTACGAGGAGCAGCCAGACTTTGTGACAGCAACGGGGGGCACTCTGCACCTGTACCAGCTGGAGGGGCTCAACTGGCTGCGTTTCAGCTGGGCACAGGGCACTGACACCATCCTGGCAGACGAGATGGGGCTGGGCAAGACTATCCAGACCATCGTCTTCCTCTACTCACTCTTTAAAGAGGTAGGACACCACTGTCAGGTGGCTCTGTGTACTATGTACACCTGTATTTGGTATTGCCAGTGCTTCTAGTGCCTTCTAGTTCTTGTTAGGGATTCTAGTCCTGTGTGGCGCAGTTTGTAGAGCATGGCACTTGCAATGCCAGGTTTGTGGGTTTGATTCCCATGGGGGGGACCAGTACAAAGAAGGTATGAAAATATTTGCACTGACTACTGTAAGTCACTCTGGGTAAGAATGACTAAAATGTAAATTGCAATGCAAATTCCTTAACATATTCAGCTCTATTCTATGCATTATCAATGGGTCTTTCTGTATCACAGTCACCATTGGAAATATGGTCCATCTCTTCTCTTTCCTTCCCCCCACAAAGGGCCACACCCGTGGCCCGTTCCTGGTGAGTGCCCCCCTCTCCACCATCATTAACTGGGAGAGAGAGTTTGAGATGTGGGCCCCGGACTTCTACGTGGTGACCTACACAGGGGACAAGGACAGCAGAGCAATCATCAGAGAGAACGAGCTGACCTTTGACGACACGGCCATTAGGGGAGGGAAGAAAGCCTTCAAACTGAGGGTGAGGAAGGAGGTGACGGACGGAGGGAGGGAGGAGAGGAACGACAAGAGTGATAGAAAAGAGATGAGAGATTGCTGCAATCTGTGTATCCTTTTATTACGACCTTGACTAATCTCAGCATCTCCTTCCCCCCTCCTCCTTCCACTTCTCTCCCAATACTATCTCCCCCCCCACATACCCCTCTCGATCTCCCTCCCTCTCTTTCTCTCTTCTCCAGAGAGAAGCCCCAATAAAGTTCCATGTCCTGTTGACCTCCTATGAGCTGGTGACTATAGACCAGACCTCCCTGAAGTCTATAGACTGGGCCTGTCTAGTGGTGGACGAAGCCCATCGCCTCAAGAACAATCAGAGCAAGGTTGGCTCCCTCTGTTTGTGTGTGTGAGTGTGTGTGTATGTGTGTGCACTGTATAGAACCTTACTGAATTTCCTCTTCAAAGGCAATAAAAGCAATCAATCAATGTGATTTCTCTCCTCTCCCTGGTCAGTTCTTCAGACGTCTGAATGACTATAAGATTGACCACAAGCTGCTGCTGACTGGTACTCCTCTCCAGAACAACCTGGAGGAGCTGTTCCACCTGCTCAACTTCCTCACTCCCAACCGCTTCAAGTAGGGCCAGTCTCACGCGCACACATTCACACATAGAACCACGTACACATAACCCGTATAGACTGATACACACTTGGACGTGCTGTATGTACAGACGCGCACACTCGAGGAAACCAGCTAACAGACATAACCAGTCACACATCTCTACCTCTACTTACATGTTTTCAACCAAAATGGCCCCTTTCTCTCTCGCTGTCCCTGCCTCCCTCCCCCCTCGCCACCCTCTCTCTGTAGTAACCTGGAGGGGTTCCTGGAGGAGTTTGCCGACATCTCCAAGGAGGACCAGATCCAGAAGCTACATGACCTGCTGGGCCCACACATGTTGAGGAGGCTGAAGGCTGACGTCTTCAAGAACATGCCGGCCAAGACAGAGCTCATCGTACGAGTGGAACTCAGCCCCATGCAGAAGTAAGGGTTGTAGGGAGGGAGGGAGGTTAGAGAAGGAGGGAAGGGAAGGGGTAAGGAAGGATGAGAGGACAGGAAAAGAGAGAGGTAATGATGCATGGAGGGAGGGAGGGCAGGAATAGAGAGCGGTAGTGATGAAAGAAAGGTCATGAAAGAGTGAGGGAAGAGCGGAAAGAAGAGGGGAGGGAAAGTGAATAGTGTGGTAGATGGAGAGATGGAAAAAAACAGAGAGAGGGAGTATTTGACTAGTTAATCATAAAAACAATCACACTCTAACTGTGCCCGTCTCAATTGATGTATTTTTAACAGGAAATACTACAAGTTGATTCTGACGAGGAACTTTGAGGCTCTGAACTCGAAAGGAGGAGGTAACCAGGTGTCTCTACTCAACATCATGATGGACCTGAAGAAGTGTGCCAACCACCCCTACCTCTTCCCTGTCGCCTCCATGGTAACTATCGTCATAATTATTTATAGTAATTTATGTTACAGGAATACTGTATCAACATTTTCCACTGTAAGACTGTAATTCACCTCTGAATTGCAGTACAGTGACACCTCCTGGTAGATTTGAGTATTATAGCTACAAATATATCCAGCCTATTAGAGTCCAGGGGGGAAATCTAGCAATATGCATGAATGTAAATATGTCCAAACATAGATGTTTATGAAATATAAAAAGTTTATATTCTTTAAGTTATTTATCAGATGACCTTGTCCGGTGATTTAAAATAAGCAAGTTCAGTAAATAAGCTATATCTGTGTATATGTCATCACATGGACACGGTGTGTTGTCTTTACCGTGGTATTAGGAAGCCCGTAAGACTGCAAGCGGAGCGTACGAGGGCACAGACCTCACAAAGGCTTCTGGGAAACTGACTCTTCTGCAAAAGATGATGAGAAAACTGAAGGACCAAGGGCACCGCGTGCTCGTCTTCTCACAGGTTGGTACGCACGCACACACACACACACACACACACACACACACACACACACACACACACACACACACACACACGGGCACTGTTAGCACTTCCATAACCATTTCGCTGTTCTCTCTCTCTCCTCCCTGTCTCTCCTCCCTGTCTCTCCTCCCTGTCTCTCCTCCCTCTCTGGTAGATGACAAAGATGTTGGACCTGTTGGAGGACTTCCTGGACTTTGAGGGTTATAAGTACGAGAGGATCGACGGAGGAGTCACAGGGGCTCTGAGACAGGAGGCCATAGACCGGTTCAATGGTGAGGGAGACACTCATAGTCTAAGGGCTCTAGAAACAAAAGCCACGCCTATAGATGAAAGGGGCCTTTTTAGTTTTTTTGTGAGATTTGGGTGTGTGTAATACAAGTCCACCCTCCCTCTATCTCTCTCAGCTCCTGGTGCGCCTCAGTTCTGTTTCCTGCTGTCCACCAGGGCAGGGGGTTTGGGTATTAACCTGGCTACAGCTGACACCGTCTTCATCTTCGACTCAGACTGGAACCCCCACAATGACATCCAGGTAGAATGTCTGCCATTCACTGCCATTCTATAGCCCACAATGCACTCAGATCTGTCATTAATCTACATTTGCATCAATGGAAACAAGTCTTGACAGCATTCTTGTATCAAATCAAGCCATGTTTATTTGTCATATGCACAGGATACACATGTACTTGCAGGTTCCCTCTCGACAATGCGACAACAATAAGAAATAATACAAATATTTTTAAAAGCTTGTATGGTTTTTTACGGCATATTTTGTTTTTCCGTTTTCTTTTTTCGTCTTATCTCTTCTCTACCCCTCTCTGTCTCACCCCCTCTACTTCTTTCAATCTCCCTTGTCCCACCCTGCTGTCTCACTCCTCCCTCCCCCTCTACCCTCCCTCCCCCACAGGCGTTCAGTCGCGCCCACCGCATCGGGCAGGCCAACAAGGTGATGATATACCGCTTCGTGACCCGTGCCAGTGTGGAGGAGCGCATCACCCAGGTGGCCAAGAGGAAGATGATGTTGACCCACCTCGTGGTACGGCCCGGCCTGGGCTCCAAGGCTGGATCCATGTCCAAACAGGAACTGGACGACATCCTCAAGTTTGGCACCGAGGAGCTGTTCAAGGACGAGATTGAATGTGAGTTATTGTCAAGCATTTTGTGGCACCTGTTGATGTCGGATGGAGGGAGGATAGGAGAAAGGGGGAAGGATAGCAATAGCAGGAGGAGAATGGAGGATAGGAGAAAGGGAGAAGGATAGCAATAGCAGGAGGAGGATGGAGGGAGGGAGGATAGGAGAAAGGGGGAAGGATAGCAATAGCAGGAGGAGGATGGAGGGAGGGAGGATAGGATAAAGGGGGAAGGATAGCAATAGCAGGAGGAGGATGGAGGGAGGGAGGATAGGAGAAAGGGGGAAGGATAGCAATAGCAGGAGGAGGATAGAGGGATATCAAATGCGAGGATAGGAGGCTGAGAGCTTAATATGAGAGGTTCTTTAGGTACTTAATATGAGGGGTGCTTTAGGGACTTAATATGAGGGGTTCTTTAGGGACTTAATATGAGGGGTTCTGTAGGGACTTAATATGAGGGGTTCTTTAGGGACTTAATATGAGGGGTTCTTTAGAGACTTAATATGAGGGGTGCTTTAGGGACTTAATATGAGAGGTTCTTTAGGTACTTAATATGAGAGGTTCTTTGGGTACTTAATATGAGAGGTTCTTTAGGTACTTAATATGAGAGATTCTTTAGGGACTTAATATGAGGGGTTCTTTAGGGACTTAATATGAGAGGTTCTTTGGGTACTTAATATGAGAGGTTCTTTAGGTACTTAATATGAGAGGTTCTTTAGGTACGAGAGGTTCTTTAGGGACTTAATATGAGAGGTTCTTTAGGTACTTAATATGAGGGGTTCTTTAGGGACTTAATATGAGGGGTTCTTTAGGGACTTAATATGAGGGGTTCTTTAGGGACTTAATATGAGAGGTTCTTTAGGTACTTAAGATGAGAGGTTCTTTAGGTACGAGAGGTTCTTTAAGTACTTAATATGAGAGGTTCTTTAGGGACTTAATATAAGAGGTTCTTTAGATACTTAATATGAGAGGTTCTTTAGGTACTTAATATGAGAGGTTCTTTAGGTACTTAATATGAGAGGTTATTTTGGTACTTAATATGAGGGGTTCTTTAGGGACTTAATATGAGAGGTTCTTTAGGGACTTAATATGAGAGGTTCTTTAGGGACTTAATATGAGAGGTTCTTTAGGGACTTAATATGAGAGGTTCTTTAGGGACTTAATATGAGAGGTTCTATAGGGACTTAATATGAGGGGTTCTTTAGGGACTTAATATGAGGGGTTCTTTAGGGACTTAATATGAGGGGTTCTTTAGGGACTAATATGAGGGGTTCTTTAGTGACTACACTTTCTTTTTTGGGGTTGTGACATACATCTGTATATGGAATGATTTTAGTCACATCTTCATCCTTGTTTCATCACCGTTTCCTATTCCCCCAAAGTCCTCTCACCACCACGTATGTCCACCCTCTCTCCCCTACGGTGTCCAGCGGGAGACAACAGGGACGATGAGGGCAGTGTGATCCACTACGACAGCTTGGCCATCGAGAGGTTGCTGGACCGGAGCCAGGACGCTACGGATGACACGGACATGCAGAATATGAACGAATACCTGAGCTCCTTCAAAGTGGCCCGATACATGGTCCGAGAGGAGGATAAGGTGAGAGAGGGAGGGAGGGAGGGATGGAGAGAGCGGGATAGAGAGAGAGAAGTGATAACATTGCTGTTTCAGATTACACATTTTTGTACGCTTGCATCTATACAGAAATATTATATGGCACGTTGGTGTACTTTTGTTCCTCTTATGCTAATCTAAGCCGTTAACACTTTCCATTGAACTATAGGAGAGTTTGTAAGTAGATTATATCACATTGGTTATGTGTAAACTGTTCTTCCATGTTCTTGCATGTGTGTGTCCAGATTGAGGAGGTGGAGCGTGAGATCATTAAGCAGGAGGAGTGTGTGGACCCAGAATACTGGGAGAAGCTGCTGAGACATCACTATGAGCAACAACAGGAGGACCTGGCTAGTAAACTGGGCAAGGGCAAGAGGAACCGCAAGCCTGTCAACTACAACGACGCAGCACAGGAGGACCAAGGTAGGTAGTTGGGAACCGTCAGTCGTGGTTGTCACGGAGATGGGTGTAGGTGCATCACTATGGCAACCTGGGGCATTCTGAATAACTTTTTTGTTGTTGATAGACTTTGTGTCAGGTCCGTGTATTGGTTCATTCATGGTTGATAAAAGGATGTTGTGCTCTTTGTTAGATTTAGATATTTTCATACACGGTCTTTGTGCAATACGTTAGGTAATGCTAAAGTAATGCTGAAGCTTTGTTAAAGTATTTCTAGTAGTAGCTGCATGGGGATACTGGGCCTAGCCTGTTGACGGTACACCATGTGCTGTTTCAGACTGGCATACTGGTATTTCAGATAACCAGTCCGAGTACTCTGTGGGCTCCGAGGAGGAGGATGAAGACTTCGACGAGAGACCAGAAGGTAGGCCAAAGTACACAAGGCACAACACATTTGGAATGAAGCCTTCTCTGTTGAATGTGTTGTGATAGATTATTTCACATTATTATTATATTATTATTATTATTATCTCACATTTAGTGTTTAGATTTTAAAGGAGAGACTAGATTGATATTATGTCTGCTTTACTAGTACCCGTGCTTGACTTGGGCAGCAGCCCAGCGGAGCTGACTACTGGCACCTCAAATGTTCTACTGCTTGAGCTCCCGTTCTTCTTATAGAATATTAGCTCCAAAGTATTGTGGAGCTACTGCACCTAAATTCTGTATAAACAGTACCGGCATCCAAACCTATTTCAGTCCAAGTCAACTGGTACCGTAAGTACTACGCTGGTTACCAGCCACTCTCCTGACTTCTCCTCCTCCTCTCTCTCACTCTCTCTCTCTCTCTCTCTCTCTCTCTCGCTCTACCTGAATCCTCTCTCTCGCTCCAGGTTCTCGCAGACAGTCCCGCCGCCAGATGAGGAACGAGAGAGACAAGCCGTTGCCCCCCCTGTTGGCCAGAGTGGCCGGCAACCTGGAGGTTAGACAAAATAACCTTCTGTTCTGCTTTGTATGGGTTATGAAGTCCTTATGAAGTACCTTTCACCTGGGCACCACTCTCTCGCCGTCCCCCCTCTCATGGCTTATGAACTGCATATGAATGCAACGTGTATGGGTTGTGAATGTGTTATAACGTCCTTATGTCCCCTCTAACCCTCTAGGTGTTGGGCTTCAACACGCGCCAGCGGAAGGCCTTCCTAAACGCGGTGATGCGTTGGGGCATGCCCGCCCAGGACGCCTTCTCCTGCCAGTGGCTGGTCAGAGACCTGAGGGGCAAGAGCGAGAAGGAGTTTAAGTGAGTGGAGAGGAACTGTGATTGTTTGCGTCATCGGCTACAGTATGAGCTTACACTGAGATCTTCACACTACATTGTAGTTGCTGGTCCCTCTTTGTTTGCTGTTTTTCGAAACCTTTTTCTCTCTTCTCCCCCTTTTCTGCTCTCCTACTGCCTCTCTCTGCCTGGTTCCACTCTCTCCCTCACTTCTCTCTCCTCTTTCTCTTTCAGGGCATATGTCTCTCTGTTCATGCGTCACCTGTGTGAACCCGTGGCCGACGGCGCCGAGACGTTCGCCGACGGCGTGCCGAGGGAGGGCCTGTGCCGTCAGCCCGTGCTGACCCGCATCGGGGTCATGTCCCTGGTCAAGAAGAAGGTCAGAAGTCAAAGTCTATCCTAGCAACCACAATGCTAAACTAACAGGCTAGCTAGTTACATTTCAACCAATAGCAACTGTTGTTTTTTTTAAGCACAGCTGTCACCCATTTAGACCTGTCAGACCAGAATCGAACAAAGGAAATCATATGAGTAAATAGAGATATTTTACAGTCATTTGACCTCTTTCCTCTCCACTAAGATTTTCCCAGGCTGTGACTTCCTCATGACATAAAGATACATCAAGGAAAAGCCATAGAAATTAGAGCCCATTTTTCCCAGGGAAAGAGACTGTTGGCTAGAGTAGAATTAGAACAGAACAGTACAGAAAATAACAGTATAGGACACTACAGAACAGTACAGAACAGCACAGTACAGTACAGAATAAAATACTTAATACTTTATTGCCAGTCAACAATGATTGACAGCTGCTTGGTCCTGTCTCTGAACCCCTCCTTTCTCCTCAGATCCAGGAGTTTGAGCACATCAACGGGCGGTGGAGTCTCCCAGAGCTGAAGCCAGAGATGAAGCCTGAGGCTCTGAGGCCTGAGGTCAGTGTGTCTTCCTCCTCCAGAGCCTCCTCCCCTGGAGGGACCATGAAGACTGCTACGCCCACCCCTGACCCCAGCTGTACCTCAGACAACACCCCCTGCACCTCCAAACCAGGTGGGTGAACAAAGTACACACACACACATGCATACACATGCACACACACACACACACGTAGGCAAGCACGCAGCTCAAACATATCCAGCAGGGGGCACTCCAAGTCTGACCGTGATAACTGTGTGTGTGTGTACATGTGTGTGTGTAATATGTGTGTGTGTGAGCGAGGGATGACCCTCTGCCTGTGTGTTGTGTTCAGCTACCCCTGCTCCCTCAGAGAAACTAGAGAAGAACGGGAAAGACGGAGAGAAGGAGGAGGGAGAGAAGGAGGAGGGTAAGGCCCCGTCTGAGCCAGAGAAAGATGGAGAGAAAGAGACGGAAGGGGGTAAAGCGGTAGAGGGCAACAGGAGTGCAGATCCTGAAGTGGTGAGAGATTGAATGCTGTTAATTACACAGTTCACAGTCTTAATGAATCTTGCTGACCTACATACAGTTAGTTATACCAACGACTGTCACTGAACACTATGCTTTGTCTTGTCCCCAGCCTCCAATCCCTATGAAAGAAGCTCCGCAAGACTTATCCCCTAGTACAACAACAGACAGGGAAGAGAGTGGTACAAAAGAGGAGGGGAAAGAAACAAAAACGACGGACACCCCTCCGGCCCCAGTGGAGGAGAAGAAAGGAGAAGAGGAGAGTACGGAGGGCGCACCGGGAGGAACAACTAAACAAGGGTCGGCGGTCAAAGATGAGAAACCAGGTAGTGTAACGCTCTTACCTGGCGAGAAGATGGAGGAGGAGGAGAAGGGGAGAGAGAAGGAGAACGACAAGGGGAACGAGGAAGCTCCTGTCTCCACAGAAGCATCAGACAACAAGGAGAAGATGGACAGACAGCTACCCTCTGACGTGATGAAAGGTGAGTGACCTCACCTGTCTGTACATCCGTCCATCCGTCTGTACCTGTCTGCTAGTTAGTCAGTTCGTTAGTTAGTGGCTCACTGACTAGTCACTGGTAGATAGATATAGGTACACTCTTAGGTATATTTCAATGGCATCCACTGATCTAAAGGAACTCGCTTGTGTTCTTCTTGGTCACAGAGGAAGTAAAAGGTGAAAAGGATGCTGGGAAAGAAGTGGCGAAGGAGGAGGTTGCCAAAGACACCTTGCCGAAACCCCCCATCATCCCACCCGAGCGACGGCGCTTCATGTTCAACATCGCTGACGGGGGCTTCACGGGTAAACGACCCCTATCATATGACCCCTGTCATATCTGTTACTGTGTGTTAGAGCTGTGGCAGAACTCACTCTATATCAAGGGTTGTTTCAACATTCATTCAATGTTATGTTGATATTCACCCACACTGAGCTCCACACACAGGGATTTAGTATCATGGGTTGCTTTAGCATGAGGGTTTTAACATTGACACAACGTTGTGTTGACTTTTTCCTATAGAGGTCCAGAACACCCTCAGTCAGTATCACAGGTTGTTGTTATAACATTGATATAATATTATATTGACTTTACCCTGCAGAGATGCACACACTGTGACAGGACACACGTTGTTCATTTAACAGTAAAACAACAAAATGTTGATGTTATAACATTGACATTATGCTGACATTGTCCCCCTGCGGAGCTGCACACGCTGTGGCAGAACTCACAGGTTGTTTTAACATGGTTATAACTTTGACACAACGTTATGCTAACGTTTCACCCTGCAGAGCTTCATACGCTGTGGCAGAACGAGGAGCGGGCGGCCATCTCTTCTGGGAAGATGAATGAGATCTGGCACCGGCGGCACGACTTCTGGCTGCTGGCGGGAATCGTTCTGTATCCTTGACGGCGGTTGCCAAGGAGACCGTCTTGCCGTGTTTATTTATTGATCTTGCTGCGGCAGGGGCTTCTTGTTAGAAGTCAACAAGTCCATCCACTGATGCCTTTGTGTAGCAGAGAAGTATTAGATTGTGTCTGCAGAGATCTACACACGGATTTGATTTGATTTGATTTGACTAGAGATTGGAAGTCCATTCTGTTTGTTCTATTTCTGTGACTTTCACTAGAATTCCCAATCCCGAATCTAACCCTTGCCCTCCTAACACAAGAAACACAATAAAGATCTGAAAGAATTTGATAGGAATAAGCTTGATGATGATAGCCCCATTCATAGGCTTAGTAGAAGTTGTGCAAAAATACTTATTACTACTGACAAGCTAGATGTTTGTTTGGGATTTGCCAATGATTTATTGAGCTTGTATGACCCTTGACCTCTCTGTATCAGTCATGGGTACGCGAGGTGGCAGGACATCCAGAACGACCCCCAGTTCGCCATTGTCAACGAGCCCTTCAAGTCGCAGGCCAACAAGGGCAACTTCCTGGAGATGAAGAACAAGTTCCTGGCCCGCCGCTTCAAGGTACGACACCACATGGCGTGACATAAAATGACATAACCTGACATGACATAGCATGACATGACATTGCATAGCAGTGTAACATGGCATAGGATACATAGCGTTGAATAACTAAAAGGCCAGGAAACTCTCTGGGCCCTACACATCACATGACATACTATAACATAACCATCACTTAACTATGACACCACACAACCATGACACAGACAAGATGAACACAATTCAGGACATACAGTGTGCTCCAAAAGTATTGGGACAGTGACATTTAGTTTTTGTTGTTTTGGCTCTGTACTCCAGGACTTTGGATTTGAAATGATACAATGACTATGAGGTTCATGTGCAAACTGTCAGCTTACATTTTAGGGTATTTTCATCCATATCGGGTGAACCGTTTTGAAATTATAACACTTTTTGTACATAGTCCCGCCGTTTTAGTGGACCAAAAGTATTGGGACAAAATCAGTTATATGTGTATTAATGTAGTAAAAAGTTAAGTATTTGGTCCCACATTCATAGCATAGCCAAAAGAAATGCTAACCTTGTCATTGTAATGGTGAGAGGTTAGCATGTGTTGGGAGTATGATATTTGTCCGTCTATATCTTTCACTCATCATTCTTCACTCGTCATTCAGGATTATCCATAGTCATGGTAGCTTCCACATTAATGTAGAAATGTTTAGAAACATATTCTATTCTTATTTACAATAAAAGTGACTCCAAAATGACACAATACCTTACCATTCATTTCTATTGGGCTCAAAATGCATCAAACAAATGTGTAGAGTCAGAAGCTTGATGTAGTCATTGCGTGCTATGAATACGGGACCAAATCACTTTCACTACTTCAATACACATATAAGTGGGGCGGTAGGTAGCCTAGTGATTGGAGTGTTGGGCCAGTAACCAAAAGGTCGCTAGATCGAATCCCCGAGCTGACAAGGTAAATATCTGTCATTCTGCCCCAGAATAAGGCAGTTAACCCACTGTTCCTAGGCCATCATTGTAAATAAGAATTTGTTCTTAACTGATTTGCCTAGTTAAATAAAAAAATAAGTACAAAAAGTGTTCGAATTTCAAAACAGTTCACCGGATATGGATGAAAATACCCTCAAATTATTAATGATTGTCTGCACATGAACCTTATAGTCATTTTATCATTTAAAATTCAAAGTGCTGAAGTAAAGAGCCAGAAAAATGTGTCACAGTCCCAATACTTTTGGAGCTCACTGTATTTAAGTACAGTTCAATATCTAACTGTACTGTTTGAAAGATGTAAGTCTGAGACCCTGTGAATGACAGATATTGAATTGACAGACAGATACCAGGGTGGTATTGCTGACCGGTGCGTTTGTGAAATGACACTCATCCTGTTTTTGATGGCCTCACATGTTTCATGCCCTGACCTCAACATCCGCATTCTCACTTTCACACAATGATGGTGGCTAAAATAACACTGTAAATATGAATATTTTTTATAGAATTTCTCCCCACATCATTTGTCTTTCTCTGACTCATTCGTCTCTCCTCCTCCTCATGCCATCCTCACATTCGGTTTATCTCTCCCCTTTCTTCCAATGTTTCTCGAACATCTTCCTCATTGCGATTCAGATAAATGAAACTCAATTAAACTTTCTTCCCATGAAATGCAGTAACACACTGTACATGTTGGCCAGTGAACACACATGTCAAGAAGCAGACAAGTTTTAGGACAGTCCTTGATGAAAGAACTGACCCCCCCCCCCTCTCCCCTCTCCCCAGTTATTAGAGCAGGCCCTGGTGATCGAGGAGCAGCTGAGGAGGGCAGCCTACCTGAATATGACCCAGGACCCGGTCCACCCCGCCATGGCCCTGAACGCCCGCTTCGCCGAGGTGGAGTGTTTGGCTGAGTCCCACCAGCACCTCAGCAAGGAGTCCCTGGCCGGGAACAAACCTGCCAACGCAGTGCTGCACAAGGGTGAGGGACACCCCCCACACACACACACACACACACACACCCACCCACACACAAACACACACACACACACACACACACACACACACACACACACACACACACACACACACACATATACACACACACACCCACCCACACACACACACACACACACCCACACACACACACACAAAATCTCCCTCCCCTTTCTGTGTGTGTGTGTGGTGTGCGTCTGTGCGCATTTATATCAGAAATAAAGATAAAGAAACAATCTCCCAGACTACATCTTTCCAACGTTCTTTGACCTGAATCTGTCAGCAGACCAGGCCTCACAGAGCTGCTGCTGATGCCAGAAGCTAACATTTCACAATATCAACTTCAGGATAGAGTTACAATCTCAGTTACCAGACTTCTTTGTTAGTTCAGAAAATGTCCTCATCCGATCTCTGACGAGTTGGTATGTTTGTATTGTTCATTTGAAAGGACAACATACTGGCTTGACTTTTTCAGTATTCTACAACGGTCCTGAAAGATAGAGATACGTTCATACAAAATGTGCCATGTCGGTTTCGTGACATTAAACGAAAATGAGCGTTCAATATTGTAGTGCTTCAGTGGGGGCAGGCTTTAGTGGGAGACTGATAGAGTACGTAGTTGATGGTTAATACTAACACACCAATAGCTGCTTGGAATGGTTAACAGTAATTTACTGATCTAATAGCTGATTGGAATGGTTAACAGTAATTTACTGATCTAATAGCTGCTTGGAATGGTTAACAGTAATTTACTGATCTAATAGCTGCTTGGAATGGTTAACAGTAATTTACTGATCTAATAGCTGCTTGGAATGGTTAACAGTAATTTACTGATCTAATAGCTGATTGGAATGGTTAACAGTAATTTACTGATCTAATAGCTGCTTGGAATGGTTAACAGTAATTTACTGATCTAATAGCTGCTTGGAATGGTTAACAGTAATTTACTGATCTAATAGTTGCTTGGAATGGTTAACAGTAATTTACTGATCTAATAGCTGCTTGGAATGGTTAACAGTAATTTACTGATCTAATAGCTGCTTGAAATGCTAATGGAATGAATTGACCGTTGAGTTGTTGTAATTTCAGTGCTGAACCAGTTGGAGGAGCTGCTGAGTGACATGAAGGCTGACGTGACGCGGCTCCCTGCCACACTGTCCCGAGTCCCGCCCATCGCCGCACGCCTGCAGATGTCAGAGAGGAGCATCCTCAGCAGACTAGCCAGCAAGGGTACCGACACACACACTCCCCCGGTAAGTAGACTGAGTACACACACACGCAGGAGCACGCATACACACGCAGTAACGCAAGCTCGCGCACACGCATACACACAAACTACCTGTGAACACACAAAGACACATATATACACACACACACACACACAGGCTTCTGATTATTCTTTTTGATTTCGATCGATCATCAAATTGACAGTCTGTCCCCGCTCCCTCTCCCTCCAGACCATCCCTCCAGGACCCTACGCCACTCCTCAGAACTTTGGACCTGCCTTCACCCCCGTCCCCCCGGGAGTCTTACCCATGGGAGGGGCCAACTACAGCCAGATGCCCCCTGGATCTTTCGTATCAGGTCAGTGGCTACACTGTGCTGTAACACCCATTCACTGAAAAGGGCTTTCCAAAACTACTAATGATTGATTCCATGTTCCTATCAGTTAGAAGTTTTTTTATGGGTTGCTACTCTGCAGCTGCTGTATTTCTTGCCGAAATCCTTCATTTATTATTTATTGTCTGATTAAGTCAACAAGTCACTATAAATCCTTCATCAGTGAAGCTTTGGAAAAAATGTGGTTTGTGTGTTTATGTGTGTGTGTGTGTGTGTGTGTGTGTGTGTGTGTGTGTGTGTGTGTGTGTGTGTGTGTGTGTGTTTGTGTGTGTGTGTGCTCGTTCCAAGTAGGGTGTCTGTGCAGTCCAAGCAGAGAAGACAAATCCATTTAGCTTAAGCTGCAGTATCTCTGAGAGTATGTATTATACCAGTGTATTGCACTATATTTATGTTGATATAGACCTAATGAGGTAGGGTTTTAGAATGCATTGGCTTCTGGCTCTGGCATCTTGGGACAGATGGGTCAAATCTGGGGAATGTAGCATCTTTATATGGTCATACATTTTGTAGTGAGATATTTGTGCCCGTTGCTATATAAATCATTATGGTGAGGTTAATGCTTCTAGGCCTTTTTACACTGCGTTGTTCTTAGCCCCGGGCTAAGACTGGCCCTGGGATAGCTTATCCTTTGTGTCACACAAGCATGTGTTAGCCCTGGGCTGAGCTTTTGCCATGGGCTAAGGATTCACACTATTCCAAAGCCCTGGGATAACAGAGAAACACAACACGTTCTATCTCTGCAGCGCGACCAATTTTATAAGGATTAAGGCATTTATTAACATATTAATTTCCCTCTTGCTTCTAGCCTAGCGTTTTATTTCCAACAGTGACGGTTTGTATAAACCTTGCTGTCTGCCTTTCCGACATTCGGAAACATTTTTTTCTCACTTGAAATGCGATCTTGCTCTGTATAGAGAATGCTGTGCAGGGAAGACACATCGACTTTTCTGATCCAGGCAAAATCATCCAACAATATTATTATCATGGATAGCTATATACAATTAAATGTCAATATTAAACCTATGAAAACAGACGGAAATGGAGCGTTTGCTGCCCTTCCAGCTGTAGAGGCTGTGGCTTCAGAGGCTAGCTAAATGAAACTGGGCACAGATGTCAATTCAAACGTCTATTCCACGTTGGGTCAACGTCATTTCATGAAAATAACGTGGAAACAACGTTGATTCAACCCATGTGTGCCCAGTGGGAAGACGTTGGCCAGCCTGCGTAGCAACCGTTTTTGTTTCTGAACAGATGAAAGGATTTCCGTTTTTTTTTTGTCCTCAGATGGAAAGATGTAATAGTATAAATGTACTTATCAAAATAGAACAAGAACACATCACAGGCATCACAAGCATATGCAAATGAAGAGAAAGTGCAGCTTTTGTGATTGGACAGTGACAATTCTATGCATTATTCCCCACCCCGTTTCACACAGGCTATTTTGGCACCGTGTTTCTGGTGCTAGCCCACTTTAGAACGTACATGTGTGAATACTCGATTAGCCCCGGGCTAAGATGTCTCTTAGCCCAGTGTTATATCGCAGTGTGAACGTGTCTAGGTAGTGTGTAGTAGTCACTGTTTTTTTTTCTCAAACGGCACGGTGGGATTACTCCCTGGTTTGTAACGTCCTTCTAAGCACTATTTATTGAAGAAAACTGAGTTGAGAAAGTCCTCTCATCTGTCATGACTCAATAAACCCTGGCAATGCCGGAGACACTTAGATCAGTGAGATCCACTTTGTCTTTGTTTTCGTTGCTGTTAGTGGTGTCAGGTTCACTGCTAGTCACAATCTCTGATGTCAATATCTTTTGTCACTTTGAGGCGGAACCCTCGGAACTGGAATGATGTCATTCTGTTTCTATGGTGAATCCTTCCACTTAAGTTGAACTTTCACTTAGTCATGCATTGATGTCAATATTGGGAGATTTGAAAATTCTACTTGGTGGAAGTTTGGATTTGCCCTTTTATCTTTTCAATTGTTGAAAACCCTACAAACGGTTTTCTATTAGCTATTCTGAACCAAGCTTGCAAGAATGTGTCCAGTATGTTGGAACACCACAAACAATTTTGGAAGAATATTTGCAGTTGTTGATTTTTCCTCCTAAAGGTTTTTTCTACTCATTGGCATAATTAAAATATTCTAAACTCTCCACCTCAAACTCTCCACCTTTTTTTTTTTTTGGGGGGGGGGGGATCTCATTGTCTAGCTATTTCAGTCGTTTTTAAGTCCACTCCAACTGCCAACTATTTGTTTTCCCTCCATTTAGTTTGGCTACAGCAGATGTTGACCAGATACGTCTGCTCTGGAGTGTGTAACAGAACTCTAACAGAGATGCAGAGATATTTGGTAAACCTGATACTCCCCACTGGTATTCCTCTGTATTGGCCTGGCTGATCCAGGGTGCTGTGGTCCAGTCCGTCTGTAGTGTGGACCTGCATTCCTACATCTTGATTTATGTATTTGCAGTGGGACCCATCAGTCTAAGACATAGCATTCTGGGAGATTTCTCTTTTCTTTTTCCGAAAATGTGCCGTTAGTTCATTTCGTACCTCGTCGCGGTGCCAAGTTGTAATTCGGTCTCCAGGGACTTTGTACAAAGGTATTTTAAGAGGACACCAAACCACACAGAAGTTGCTTGTGTAAACTCCTTGTTGTGACTTGTGAACCAGAACTCTCTGAGGCTTGGCTGAACAGAACGCTGGGCTGAACGCTGGTGTTCAGAAATAGTCGCTAGATCACACATCGTCTGTCTGTTCTCTGTGGGTGTTGAGCCTGAGTGGACCGTGCTGAGATGAGCAGCTGAACACACAGACAGTCTGAACGAACGAACGCGCTCTCTGGGTAGAGCTATAAATATTTGGTATATGGGGGTGCGTTGGGTTTGTTGTCTTGATTAGGGTAGCTCTGGTTGGTGACCCCCTTTTTAGAGAAAAGGAAGAGAGGGAGAGAGAGGGGGAGAGAGGAAGAGGAGAGAGAAGAGCAGAGGGGGAGAGAGAGAGCAGGAAATGATAGGAGAGGGAGAAAGATGAGAGAGTGGGGAGAGAAGAGAGACAGAGAGGAGTGTGGAGGAGAGGAGCGGAGGGAGAGAGTGAGGAAAAACAGTGAATGGAAAAAGCTAACACTTCTATGACCTCATAATAACCTGATAATAACCTCACTTCAACAGTCTAGTCACCTCATCCCAGTCCTGAGTACGCAAAGCTGCTGCTGCGTCAAAATAAACAACTTCTGTCTGCCCTGCATCTTTTCTCACTGTGTAACTGTAGCTAACCTCGGTGAACTCCAAGCAAAATGTAATGGCATTTCAACACACCTGAATTGTGAGAACACAAACTTTCAACAACATTGACTGTCCCTCAAAATGGGTTGCCCTTTGGGAAGTGTAACAATGATGTTGTGGTTTTTGTTGTTTCCATGGCACCTCGAGGAAGCTGACCCTCAGTAGTGGAGTTTTGAGGGCCAGACTGCCTGAACTGACTGACTGTCGCTCGTGTTACCATGGCGTTGCTGGGGTGTTGCCGTGGCGTTGACGTGGTGACCCCTACCTCTCCCTCCCAGTCCCACCCAGTCTCTACAGCTCTGCCGCTTGTCTGCCCCCACAGAAGCCCCAGAAGCCCCGGGTGGCGGCGGCGCCGGCTTCCTGAAGACCAAGGAGCACGACATCATGCAGAGGCAGCGCGTGGTCGACCTGTGGAAGGACGGCAAATCGGAGGGGTCCATCGGGCAGGAGCTGAGGATGCCTAAGTCCACGGTGCACAGCATCATCGTCAAGTACCGCCTCAGTAACACCGTGGAGAACCTGCCCCGCAACGGACGGCCCAAGAAACCCTGAGGATGGAGGGATGGAGAGATGGAGGGAGAGGTGGAGAAGCACAGAGAGAGACAGAATCCAAAAGAAGAGACGGCACTTTGCAGTAAAGCATGGACGATGGATAGTGAGAGAGAGAGGGAGGTGGAGGGAGGCAGGGAGAAAGAGAGAGAGAATCCAAAAGGCACTGCTTTGAAGTAAAACATGGACAATTTATAGTGAGAGGAAGGTGAATTGTCTGGCCAAACAAATAGAGGGGGAAAGAGGGAAGGAAAGAAGGAAAGAGGCCCGTAAGCTGACTCTGGGGGAGAAGTGTTGGCAGAGAGAAAAAGGCAACGAGGAAAAAATAGCAAGAGTATGTTAATGTAATCAAGAGAGAAGGGTTTCAAGAATGTAGGTATGAGCAGCTGAAAGAGAGAAACATGCAAAGAAAGGGGAGATTTGTTCTTTTTCATTCCTCCTTCTCTGCGTCAGACAAATCTACTGGCCCGTTTCTATTCCTTCTCTCTCCCGTTCTGCCCCAACGTTTCCCCTCCGGAATCGTTCTTTATCCGACGGCTGAGTGAACGACTCCGCACTTCGGCTCTGCACTCCTTCATTCCTCCACAATCCCTCTCTCAGTCCTGCACTCCTCATCCTCCCTCTCTCTTACACACACACACAGCAGACCTTGCACACAACATTACCGAAACCTACTAAGACTGGTCTCTCTCTGTACTACCCTCCTCTGTTCATTACAAGGCACTGCAATGCAAATGCAAGCCAAAGTGGACCATGCTGGATTTTCTCATTTCAACCCCAAAAAATTAGAATGAGGAAAAATTGTCCCTGGATCGAATCACCCCTTGGCATTCCAGATTCCAAGCCCAACCAACCGTAAAGCAGCACAGGTGTAGAAACAAAAGTACTTCCTGTTTTTATATTGTTGTCGTCGTAATGAACCAATCAACATGAGATGTGAAGAGGACAGTGACCAATGGGAAGAGAGCTGGGCGTAGGGACCTGTATTCTTTGTACTGTATTGGCCAATCATACTTACTGTAGCACCTTTATATGGGGTCACTTTATCTTGATGGACGTAAGAAGGAAACGCAGGCAATAGGGGGTCTGGTATTGGGACGACGATGTGGTGTAGTGTCATGAAGTGTGTATGTGTGAAAAAGTGCTCAGCTGGCGTTTCCTGTACCTCAAAGCACAAATCGTGGCTTGACTTGTCGGCCCAAATTCTTTAATGGAATGACATTACAAAAAGATTCGATTGGATCTGCAAAAGGGAAAGTGATATTGTACAGGACATGCCTGTGCGCGCACACACACACACACACACGCTCATGCATGTGTTGGCATACACACGTGGGAATACACACTCATACACACACAAAAACAACTCTGATAGAGTAATTGTGGACATTCTTGTTATGCTAAGTCAAGCTGCAAGTCTGTCTCTCCAGGACTCCTCTTGTCCAAAATGGACAACTATGTCTACAAAACATCTGCTGCCTGCTCTCATTTTCATTGCCAGGTCTTCTCCTCCTCCTCCTCCCTCTCTTTCTGGTTTTCATTTCTCTCCGAGGTGAATGATAGACTGCACCACGGCATTGGATGTTTAGAGGATCAGGCCCACAAAGTCTTGACTGTCAGTGCTCTCTCACCTTATCTCTCTCTCTCTCTCTCTCTCTCTCTTTCTCTCTCTCTCTCTCTCTCACCTTATCTCTCTCTCTCTCTTTCTCTCCCTCTCTCTCACCTTATCTCTCTCTCTCTCTCTCTTTCTCTCCCTCTCTCTCACCTTATCTCTCTCTCTCTCTCTCTTTCTCTCCCTCTCTCTCACCTCTCTCTCTCTCTCTCTCTCTCTCTCTCTCTCTCTCTCCCTCTTTCTCTCTGATAGGCAAGAAAGAGCTGCTCGAACAAAGGAAACAGGTAGAGCAGAATGAACGAGGGATTAGACTACACTCCTGAGAAGGGAGAGAGAGGGAGGGAAAAAGAGGGGGAGATGAGTCAGAGTGAAGAGTTGAAAGTGTTGGATGAGTGGACGGGGTGAGAGAGAGAGGGAGAGAGAGAGAGAGAGGGAGAGAGAGGATTGGTTTTGAGTGAGAGTGAAGTATATGATCTGAGCCGGAAAAGCCTTTATCTTGTAACAGCACAAGTGATCCACAACATCCCCCCCACTCGCATTCTCTTTCTCTCTCGTTCTTGTTCTCTCCCTCTCTTTCCCAGTCTGTCTTTTTCTGTCTTTTTTCATATCCCTCTCTCTTTCTTTTGTCTCTCACTTTTTACATGTCTCATCTCCCTTTCTCTCCCTCTTTTTCTCACCCCCCACCCCACCCCTCTCCCCTTCACTCCAACTATCCAGCTTTATTTGTATTGCTGGTAATCAGATTTGAACTCTCACACACAGTCACACAGCACTAAGTTAAGTAGTCCCTTCCAGTGGCCTCCACTGGGCCACGTGCCATAAGGTTTCCCTGTTCCCCCTCTGTCTCTCTCTGGCTATATGTACAGCAGCTGCAGCCACACCAGCAGTAGTTATCATATCATCACACCCACCACTCGTACAGTACACTATCAGTACTTTGATATACGGGGGTGTTATGACAATTTATGCCTTCCCGGGGACACGCCGCTCAGAGCAGACAGGAGCTGCCTGTGTGTGTGTGTGTGTGTGTGTGTGTGTCCTCAAGAAGACCCCCATTAAACTATATAAGCTGTTATTCATTCATATTGTTACCATGACATATAATGTATGATATTCTGAATGTATATGCAAGCTCGCTCATTAAAAAGGTTGTCATAAGTGCTCGGGGGCCGGTGTGTATCAATCTATTCATCAGTGCAGTACGTGTGATCTAAATTGTGTGTGTGTGTGTGTGTGTGCGTCTTGTTATGTTGTGTTTGTGTGTGTCTGTTTCTCCCCTCTCTCTCTCTCTCTCTCTCTCTCTCTCTCTCCTTTCCACATACTTGAAGCTGAGAGTTCAGGGTAATGATTCAGAGAGTGATAGAGTGACATTGTGATCATTCTTGTGGTGGATGGTGCTTTGATTCAGCACATAATGCCTCCGTTAATCATGGAATGGAGAAAAGTTAAGAGTAGGACATCAAACAAAGTGAAGGGTTCGACGTGTTCTGTGAATGAGTGAGTGAGTGAGTGAGTGAGTGAGTGAGTGAGTGAGTGAGTGAGTGAGTGAGTGAGTGAGTGAGTGAGTGAGTGAGTGAGTGAGTGAGTGAGTGAGTGAGTGTATGTTGTATGCCTGACCAAATGTTTCTGAATGTACGGTAAGCATATACCGTATACATGGGTGTGTGTGTATGCTCATGCGTGTGTTCTCTTCCCCCTACAGTGTTGAACGGGCCTCCCTTGTCAGTGAAGAAGGAGAGGGAAGCCGAGCAGCTCCTGAGCAGGAGAGACCAGCGCTTTGGGGAAGTCATCTGTATCGACGACTAAATAACACCACTCACTGACCACACACACACACACACACACACACACACACACCACACACCACACCACACACACACCACACACACACACACACACACAAGGTTATTATAGTTTGTGTTTTTCTATTCGTTTTTATTTCTACATAAAAAATGTATTCAGTTTAGTTTCAGTTTGTTTTCAGACCTGGTTTACTAGTTATTATTTAGTTTGAGTTTTATAAAAAAATATATATTTTGTTTTATATTATTTAGTTATAGCGACAGACAATAGCGGATTTCTTCCCTATTAGCTAGTGACAGCAGAAATAGTTTATGAAATGAGGAGAGGAATCTCATTGGTCAAGGAATGAAGGCACGTTTAACACCCAGACTGTCGACCAATCGCGTTCACGTTGTCATGCTGTGTAATGTGGTTGCTAAGCTAATCGTCACGCAATCCCTTGTAAAAGTCAGGGTACGAGACTAGAAACATGCCTATTGTCCTCGAATGTACGTAATGTCACTATTTCAAAGCTATACCATATTACAGAGAACAAGTTCATTATCTCACATCTTGGAAAATATGTGTAATATTGTGTTTCTTGTTCTGGTAGGCTAATTCATATTTAAATGTTTATTTTATTTTTTATTTAACCTTTATTTAACTAGGCAAGAACAAATTCTTATTTGCAATGACAGCCTACCCTGGCCAAACCCTAACCCGGACGACGCTGGGCCAATTGCATGGGACTTCCAATCACTGCCGGTTGTGATACAGAATTCATGCTAATGTTTTATTTTTTGCTAGCACCCAATTGACTCCCATTCAAGCCTTGAAGGAGTTGCGCTCCTTGTCCCAGAATCGCTCCAAATGCACCGCACGGCCCATTGACAACGTACGGGCAACATACACGAGTTTCCCATCTCCTAACATCTTCAAGTATTTCTGGGAATAACTAGTTATAGTGATGCACAAGCTAGGTCTATTTGAAACAGCCCAGATACAGAAGCTTGAAAACTCCATTTAATTTTTGCTCAAAGTAAAAAATAAAATAAATAAAACTGAACATAATTCATAATGGTTTTATTTTATTTTAATTCGTTTTGGAGTCAAAGATAATATTTTCAGTATAGTTTTAGTTTTTCAAACAGATGTGTAAATTATTTAATTTCCCTTTTCGTTTCAGTTTTCATTTACTATAATAACCTTGACACGCACGCACACTCTCACACACATATACAAACAGATTAACATATACACGTGTATACACACACACACACCAACGTGGTCTACGCTGTTACATACATACATACCCTCACCTGCTCAATCTCTTATTGTCTGCCTCAAACCAACCAATACTCCTCACAAGCAGCCTACTAATACTCATAGGCCTCCACTCCACTCCAGAACAATATACATGTAGTACCATAAGCTAGAACCTCTTTATCCTGGCACCGCTCACAGACCCTCAACCTCTCAACACCAAATACCTAGAACCAATAACCACTACAGAGTTTGACCTTTGACCCTTCCACAGGTCGCTCCAGTAACAGGAAGCTGCATAATATAACAGTATAACATTTGACTCTTAACACCATTCCCGCCATTCGTCCTCTGACGCATGCAATACTCACTAAAAAATGGTGTGTTATCATTCAAGTTGTGCCTACAGTATTTCTTCTAGTGTTGTCTCAGAGGCTCGCCGAAAACCATCAATCGTCCTATTGGAGAATTGATGTGAAGTATTATAGGACTCAGGGGGCTCTAAACTTGGCAGGAAACTCTCAGCCCATTTCCCTTTCATGTTGACCTGATGGTCCATGTAGAAATACTGAACAGTCAGTCAGTTTAACTCCAACTTGACTGAGTGAGGTATAGCGTAGTGGATGTTCTTACAGACCAGGGTGCATGTTTTTTTTATTTTATTGGGATGGGAGGTTCGTTCCGGTGCTGGTTCAGGATAGGTCTCACTCACAGCAATCAAATGGATAGTTTCAGAACCCCTGTGAATGGTCATAACCTTTCATAGGCAAGTCATACAGTGTTATACAGCTTCTTGACTACCCTCAACTACAGTCCTCCTCTCCCCTTGCTCTCTCTGACCTTCTTTCCTCTGGCTTCTATCCCCCTTTTCTCTTCCTCTTCCTCTCAATCAACCCTTTCTTCCTTGTTTGTTTTTTTTCGAGTTTCTACTTCTTTCTACGAATTCTGTGATATTCTTTGCATATTTAAACTTGGCTCATTCGTGTTCTCGTGTTTTTACTCTTGTTAACTTACTACGACTATGATTATTATTGTTGTTGTCGAAGTTGCTGTTGTCTTTGCTGTTACTATTGAAAAAAAGAGCTTTTACCAAATGAGAAATTGAGAAAACGATAAAATCTTATGATTTGGTGCATTTCTTATGCTGCATCTGACATCTTATAGTCAGAACAGAAAGCAAACAGAGGTTGACCTTTGAACTTCATAGATAGATATAATACACAAAAAAAATGACATTCTAGATTTGGGGCTTGCAAATAACCTTTATAATAGATGACATATGTAACCCTAAATGCGTTAAAGACTAAATGAAACGGTGTACGATCTTAACAGTTACAGTACATTAATTCATTATTCTTTGGAAACTCAGAGGCTGTTAGTTGAATCGAGTCAATTTTATATACTGTATCCACAAATACGCCTTAAACATAACATAGCTGAAATAACTGTCTGAATTAAGTGTATTAAACCTGAATAGATCAGGAGATGTAAACTCTATATATGCTAGTCTACTTTTAGTTAGTTCCCTGCACTTATTTCAAATAATTAAAGTAGAAACGTTTAATTTATTTAGCTAACACCCTGGATACTCCACAGTGGTGTTCCAAGTTGAAGAGTCTAAGCAACATTTCACCGATTACGTTTCGCAGGACGTGTTTTGCAACCCCGTAACTAGAATGTATACTGTCAAATCAAGCACTTCTTTTCTCATTTGATTTCTTTTGTCATTTTTTTTCAGATTTTGTTTTGTTTTTCATTTCTTGATATCTTGTGTTACTGTACGTTGTTGTGATGCCGATCGATGAAACAATGAGTGGCAGTGATGCCACAATAATAATGCATCTCTTTGTCTTTTATTTGGGGTTTTGTTTGTAATAAAAATAAACACGTTTAAAAAAAAATTGTGAATGGATGCTGGAATAGCAACAGTAAGGAAAAACACACACACACAGAGATTCAGTGATCATGAGTAAAAATCTACTATAGGATACTATACCGTGCTACAGGATACTACAATAGGATAGGGAGCATAGTGACGCTACAGGGTATAACGTAACGCAGATCAGTTGTGACTGAGTCCTCTCCTCCAGCCCCCACATGAGGTCATCTCAGTCTGTCTGCACTGTGTTGCACTGAATCCAGACCTTGAGAAGCTACAGATCTATGAATCACAGGTGGTGACGACTGAGTACACAGTAGTGTGTGAGTCATGATTAAAGAACTAGAATAGAGCAGGATTCCACGCATTCTATTCAGCAATACAATGATGTCATCGAGGGCAGCCGGAGAAGAATGGGGTTAGAAGATGACAAGAACATGATTTATTTGTTTTGTGTCATACTGTATCATTGTACATTGTACATATGTTGGATTTTAATTTGATCACCCTGTTGCAGGAGATCTTTCCTGCAATTCAGGACATTTAAAACTTGTAGTGTATTTGAGGTTTAAAAAGGCTTCTGAAGTTTGTAATTTCCACTTTGAAATTTCAGACTTGATTCTTCCTTCCGAAAAATGTATCAAACCCTACAAAAATGTATTTGAATTATAATCCACATAATAGTTACATTTCCTGTTGCTTCAGGATTTTTTTTCTGCTGTAGCAAACTGGCTCAAATTAAGATCCTGTCTCTGTACAGTAGTAATCCCTGGTCTGAGTCAAAAGCGAACACAAGGAGATATTTAAACGGAAAAAAGGTTTTAAAGGTTAACATTTTTATAGGAAGTGAGTTTAGAACAGCAACCAGCGTTGCAGACATCATTTCACAAACATGTATATACACAATATCCCCTCACTGGTTCTTCAACCTTGCCCTACTTGTTAGACTTCTCAGCGAAAGGCCTCATTGTGCAAAATAAGGCTTTTTAAAGTGGCAATACACTTTGACATTTGAAATAAAAGGAATTGGGGAGGGAAGTGCCCGACATGTTTTTCATCAAACGCTTTCAGCTATTTGGTTCAAGATCGGAATCAGGAAGTGAGAGTTGAAGAGCTGTGTGTGTGTGTGTGTGTGTGTGAGGGGTAGTGCAAAGTGGGTAAACACAAAAGGGAAGCAGAGAAGGATTAGGAAATCAAACAGGAACTATGTATACATTACAAAACCACATTTGACACTTTTGATCTAATGATGAGAAATGACGTTTAGAGCTGGAAACCATAATAACTTGACTTTTGCTGTGTGTGTGTGTGTGCATGCGTGCGTGCGTGCACGTGTGGAAATTGCTGAGTGGAAACCAATGTGGTCCCCCACATACTACTTATAAACCAGAGTAGGAGTGGTGAAACATTAAACCAAACCACCTGATAGAAATACTTTGTTTGTACTGTCTGTATTCAAAACATACTGCTGCAAATGGCACGTAAGAGCGCTTTGGAATGAGAACAAGTATTGTGAATACTCGGGCTTCTTATATTATCTCCAAGCTACTGAAATAACCTAAGCTAGGATTACAATGGAAAAGAGACAAGAGTTGTAGAGCTCATTATCCAAAATCCTTCTCATTCAGTAGTCCACCAGCGGAGCTCCTCAGAGAGGTGCACCCCGCAGTCTTCAGGCCAAGTCACGGTGAAAGAAGAGTCAGGTGGATGTGTTGTGCTCCAAAAGAGCTCCATCAGAGAATATTCCATTAGTTTTAAATCTTCAAAGAAGCAGGGGTAGAAACTCTTGGAGAGTCCAGAAGTGCATAATATAGTTTCACTTTAAGTCTTCCTTGTAGTTTCTGTCTTTGAAAAGGTATCATACAGAGTGTCTATAGGTAACATGATTCATAGTTATTCCAACGATTCAGATCGTTGGTCCAGATTTCACAATAAAAACGAATCCGGAAATATCACATTGGTGTGTCTCTTCAATACAGGTCGGAATAAGACAAAACACTTCCTTTAAAACAGGTTTCTCCTCCTTCCTTTTAAAATGCCCATCCTCTCCGGTAGCTCAGTTGACCTTAAAGAGACCGAAGTAATGCTTTCCCGTGATGTGGAGGTTGAAAGCGGGGCCTGTGATGGCTTTTAGCTCCACCCCCTTCTCCAGCCGCAGCAGGCCGGACACCTGGCAGGGTTTGAGGAAGTGGAACTGGTGTGATCCGGCTGCAGGCGTGGTCCCGTAGCCCTCCATGCACTGTAACCTCTGAAGCCGCTGGCTCCCCCTCACCACCGCCACGTCCAGCTTCACCAGCTGAGACTGGTTCTCATTGAACAACACCTGTGAGATAGAGATGGAGAAAATGAAGGAAGACGAAGCAGAGAGCAGAACAACAGGGGTCAATCAGCGTTTGATTAAGCCTGTGTTGTTTGACAGGTGTAGTTCCGTCCAGGTGGACACAGGACTACAACTCCCAGAGGCTCACCTGACAGTACAGGAAGTAGACTCCCGTTCTTTCAACTGTGAAGATGCCTCTGTCTGCATTGTACTTCACTGCCTTGCTCATATTCAAGTGCTCGGAGTCCGTCCATCCTTTTATCAAGCCGTCCTCTCCCACTGAAACACAGACACACACATTTAAAGCACTGAAAGGGAGGAACCGGTGCACGCGTAAATATAACAACATATTATTTTCTCTTTCTTTATACTGTAGGTTTGTGTGTGTAGGGATGATTTATTACAGTTTGTAACACTCATCGGGGACAGAGATCTTACGAAACCAATTCCAGAAATGCAGAAGACTTTTCCATCATAAATGTCATCATCCACGTTTATGAAGCTTACCTTTCTGAACAGACTCTTTGGTTACTGGTGGAAAGAGAGAGAGGGAAAGGGGAATTAGGATTTTAGAACTGTTATTCAATCCAAACCACTTCAACAGATGCTACATTATAACACTATGCCAAGTCACTTACTCTCAAACTGAGAAGCCACTTTCTTTCCATGTCCATTCTTCCCTTTCCCAGTTCCCCCTTGCAAAGGGAAGAAGGAAGAACGAATTAGTTAATATGACAGACGAGAAAAATTCAGAGGGGTTTTTGTTTTCCTTCATTTGTCACAGCTGTGGTGTGTGTCGTAGAAACCATAATGTATTCATTTGTGGTTGTTTATCCACCACCTGAATACTCAAACAGCTCTAACAGAGAAGGAGAAGATGGAGAAGGATTTCCTTTCTCCTCTACTCCGGCTCTGCTCTACTCTGCTAGGATATCAGTCTTTTTTTACTTCCTGTTTTTTAGCCTACTTTTGTCTCTGTCTCTCTCTACTTTCTGTGCCAGCTGGGTCCAGTCAACTGAAACACAGTCAATTAAGAGAGAATAGGAGAGAAAGGGAGGATAGGGATAGATAGAGGGAGAGAGAGAGAGAAAGCAAAAGAGAATGTGAGAGACAGAAGACAGTTAGGGAGAGAGAGATAGTGAGAGGGGGGAAAGATAGAGCAAAAGAGAGAGGGAGAGAGACCTTTGGCTGTTCTATGACCCAAATGAGCTGTGAAGGCCCTGTCAGGAGAAACAGGCAAGAGCAACAGCCATGGCCACCGTTCAAATAAATACAATAAATAAAATCCATCTTGAAAACTGGGGGAGAGAGGGAGAGAGGGGGGTGAGACAGGCCTCGTTGTTCACCAGAGGTTTGTTTTAGCTCCAGTATCAGGCCTACAGGGAGTGATTCCAGGCCTTGATACTGGCTGCACACACACACACACACACACAGTATATATTCACTGCAGGATCAGTTCACTGTAGGATATGTTGTGGGGGAAAAAGAGTGGCAAACATTGAACACTAGGGGGGCCGCTTAGCTTAGGAAAATTGTGCCCCTGCTGAAATTACTAGCAGGTGGGTGACCCCATAGCATCAGGATTTTCTGTGGGTAAGCCTCAAGCGATACCGTTTCTTGATTATGCAGTTCACATTAACTGTAATGTGAATAGAGGCCATTCATCATGTGGAGTGTTATTTGCAGCTCTTTCCAGTCGCTAGCTGCAGCGAACTGAAAAGACGAGAGACCCAGGGATGTGTGTGCTTTGGGGACCTTTAACAGAATGTAACTGGCAGAACGGGTGTTGTATTTGGAATGAGGGCTACAGTAGATGTCTCAGATAGGGGGGAGTGAGGCCTAAAAGGGTTTTATAAATAAGCATCAACCAGTGGGTCTTGCGACGGGTAAACAGAGATGACCAGTTTACAGAGGAGTATAGAGTGAACACTTATCTCCCTCACTAGCTTTAAGCACCAACTGTCAGAGCATCTGTACATAGCCCACCTATAATTTAGCCCAAACAACTACCTCTTTCCCAACTGTATTTAATTAATTTATTTATTTTGCTCCTTTGCACCCCATTATTTTTATTTCTACTTTGCACATTCTTCCATTGCAAAACTACCATTCCAGTGTTTTATTGTGCTATACTGTATTTACTTTGCCACCATGGCCTTTTTTGCCTTTACCTCCCTTCTCACCTCATTTGCTCACGTTGTATATAGACTTGTTTATACTGTATTATTGACTGTATGTTTGTTTTACTCCATGTGTAACTCTGTGTCGTTGTATCTGTCGAACTGCTTTGCTTTATCTTGGCCAGGTCGCAATTGTAAATGAGAACTTGTTCTCAACTTGCCTACCTGGTTAAATAAAGGTGATTTTTTTTTTTAAATAAATAAATAATGTGTCCTATAAGGAGCATTGATGGCAAATCTGATGGCCAAATGGTAAAGAAGATCTATCCGCTCGAGAGCAGCGTTACCTGCCGATCTATAAATTACGTCTCCGTAATCTAGCATGGTTAGGATGGTCATCTGAATTAGAGTTAGTTTGGCAGCTGGGGTGAAAGAGGAGCGATCACAATAAAGGAAACCAAGTCTAGATTTAACTTTAGCCTGCAGCTTTGATATGTGCTAAGAGAAGGACAGTGTATCGGCTAGCCATACTCCCACGTACTTGTATGAGGTGACTACCTCAAGCTCTAAACCCACAGAGGTAGTAATCACACCTGTGGGGAGAGGGGCATTCTTCTTACCAAACCACATGACCTTTGATTTGGAAGTGTTCAGAACAAGGTTAAGGCAGAGAAAGCTTGTTGGACACTAATAAAGCTTTGTTATAGAATGTTTAACACAAAATCCAGGGAGGGGCCAGCTGAGTATAAGACGGTATCATCTGCATATAAATGGATGAGTGAGATTCCTACTGCCTGAGCTATATTGTTGATGTAAATTGAGAAGAGTGTGGGGCCTAGGATCAAGCCTTGGGGTACTCCCTTGGGGACAGGCAGTGGCTGAGACAGCAGATGTTCTGACTTTATACACTGCACTCTTTGAGAGAGGTAGTTAGCAAACCAGGCCAAAGACCCCTTAGAGACACCAATACTCCTTCGCCGGCCCACAAGAATGGAATGGTCTGCCGTATCAAAAGCTTTGGCCAAGTCAATAAAAATAGCAGCATAACATTTGCTCAGAATCAAGGGCAATGGTGACATCATTTAGGACCTTTAAGGTTGCAGTGACACATCCATAATCTGAGTGTTAACCAGATTGCATACCAAAGTGAATACTATAGACATCAAGAATGCCAGTCAGTTGATTATTGACAAGTTTTTACAACACTTTGATGAACAGGGCAAAATAGAAATTGATCCTAGAACATTTAGGATCAGCTTGATCACCCCCTTTAAATAAAGGATGCACCGTGGCTGCCTTCCAAGCAATAGAAACCTTCCCAGAGCAGAGAGACGGGTTAAAAAGGTCAGAGATAGATTTGGCAATGATAGGGGCAGCAACCTTAAAGAAGAAAAGGTCTAAACCATCTGACCCAGATGTTTTTTTTTGTCGTCAAGTTTAAGGAGCTCCTCGGACTCAGTGACCGCCTGTAGCGGGGAGGAGCATCTGGGGTAGTTGCATTAGAAGGTCTGGGAGATGAGGAAATGTTGGACGGGCAAGGGGGCATGGCTGAGTCAAATAGGAATCCTGACTTAATGAAGTGGTGATTAAAGAGCTCAGCCATGTGCTCCAACCACATCCTCAACATTAAGGGGCATGGGCAGCTGTGAGGAAGAGGGTTTATTCTCCAGGTCTTTAACCGTTATCCAGAACTTCTTGGGGTTAGAGCCACAGAGAGAGAACTGCTCCTTAAAGTAACTAACTTTGGCCTTCCGGATAGCCTGAGTGCACTTATTTCTCATTTGCCTGAACGAGAGCCAGTCAGCCTGAGTATGCGTGTGGCGAGCCTTTCGCCAAATGGAATTCTTGAGGTGGAGTAACTCTGCAAGATCACGGTCGAACCAGGGGCTGAACCTGTTTTTAATTCTCATTTTCTTTATGGGGGTGTGTTTGTAACAATACCACTGAAAATATTTTAAAAAGAAGGTCTAAGCATCTTGAACAGACGGGATCAAGCTGATTCTATACCAATTTACAGGGACCAGGTAATTAAGGAAGGCTTGCTCATTCAAGTTTTTAAGCAAGCGCCTATGACAAATCAGGACAGGTCATTTCACTGAGTGGCCATTACGAACACAGGCTGTAAAACAGTGATCACTAAGGTATTTACAGAAAACACCAGACATACCTATCAGAATTATTTGTGATGATAACATCAAGGAGAGTAGCCTTTTCTGGGTGTTTGGAGTCATACCTTGTGGGATTGGTAATAATCTGAGAAAGATGTAAGGAATCCCATTGCTTTAGGACTTGGTCAGGTGGTTTAAGCATGCCCCAGTTTAGGTCACCTAGCAGGACAAATTCAGACTTAGTGTAAGGGGCCAGGAGAGAGTTTAGGGCATTTACGGTACAGGCCGGTGCTGATGGTGGACGATAACACCCAGCAACAGTCAACAAAGACCTATTTGAAAGTTTAATGCTTAAAACCAGCAAATCAAATTGTTTGGGGACAGACTTGGTGGAGACAACCGAGCACCGAAGGTGTTCCTTGGTAAAGATTGCCACTCCACCAACTTTGGAAGATCTGTCTTGCTGAAAAAGGTTATAACCAGAAAGGTTAACATCAGTGTTCAAAACACTCTTTTTTAACGACGTCTCAGTAATGACCAACACATCTGGAGATGTGAACACACACTTTCAATTGATACATTTTAGGTAATAAGCTTCTGGTGTTAACGTGCAGAAAACCCAGGCTTTTACGAGAGCAGAAATCAGTGAAACAGATATCAGAGCACTAGTCAGAATTGGGGCTAGCAACAGTAGATGGGCCAGGGTGTACATGCACATTTCCAGATATCATCAACAGTAATACAATCAGGGCACGGCAGAGGACAGGGACAGCTCTGCGGTGTTGATTTATGACATTTGAATGTGCATTAGATGGCAACAAGATCATATTGTATAGCAATTTCATCAGGTAACATGAATAGAAAGCCAGCCAGAGCTGGTTAGAATAAGATGAGAGGCCAACACAGAGTCAGAGTCCCGAGTGTGGGAACAAACATGGTCTGTCCCACGGTTTAGTAAACAAGCAAGTTCATAGTCAACAAAGCATGGAGGAGTCATGAGGCAAATAGCATAAAGCGCAAGAAATAAATTATGACTTAGGGCTAATCATTTTAAGTTCAGAGTCACTCGCCACAGCAGCGCGTGTGTGCTGAAGGCAAGCGAAAGCTCGGGAGAGAGGGGGGCATGTGGCGGGGGTACCCGTATCAGACAGGGGTAGACAGGCCAGGGCAGATGGAGAACAGATCGCCAGGTGGAATCCAATAAGCAGTGCAGCAGAAAATGGGAGTAGGTATCACACCCACTTGGGAGAAGCTTTTTTTTCAGGAAGCAGATTCCTTGTAGAAAATCTCAGCTAGCTAGTTGCTGTAGCTAGCAAGTCTCTGTCCACATTTTTTTTTCACGTGGAACAGGAGGATGTTAGCGAGCTATATCTCTTCAGTTTCGGCGAATGGTCCTTTACGACATCCAAACAAAGTTGTCCTATGGCTGTTGTATTTTGGAGATTGTGAGGAGGATATCTTCTGATGTGATCAAAGCAACAATATGGTTTCTTATTGAGGTTATTTACAATTGAAGTGTCCTGGCTGCATATCAGTTCTATTCAGTACTATTTCGCAAATATGAAACCATCACAGCCAGAAAAGGTGAGGATTTTTACTCTTCTAACTAACAACAGATTATTACATATTTCTATTATATTTCGCTGCCAGCTTTTTTTGTTTTGAATAAGAGTGTCATCATATATTCCTGCACAAGGCTACTACTAGGCTACCTTTGTCTTCTTGCAAAATGGACAAAGGTCTCTCAACGCAACACTTACCAGACTATTACCGAAAACAACACTGACCAATAAACATTTACGTGGGCGTGGTCTGGCACATAAATGCATATAAATCAGTCAAGGATATTCGTATTGTAACAACATTTGGGACACGTTGCAAACACTGTCAAGACTCAACATATGCAAGAACATATCGACCTCACAGTGGCACTATAACCTGCACGTGTTGATATCTCTTGAGCCGTTTGACTCAAGAGTGATAGAATTTGGCTCACATGCCCAGGGATATGAGTCTAGCTAACCCACATGATATTTCAGAAACCACCGGCCCGATTTTGCCATAGAGATCTGCCCTTTACTAAATTGACTGGCCCAAGGGGGTTGCTATAGTAATCAACTGTAGTCACACGAGATATCCCAGACACCACTGGCCTGATATTGACAAAACTTGCCATAGAGATCCATCATTTACATGTTTACTGATGCCTTTTTTCATGTACATCTTGCTTCTGAATTGAACATCAACTCTCGAGTCTTGAGCAGTCTCCTCCTAGTGATTTTCAACCCAGGTTTACTATTGTCCATCCTCAGAATTATTTCCCGATGCACAGAGATGACGTGTGCACTGCCTAGTCTCAAATCAAATGTTACCAAATCACATTTTATTAGCCACATGCTTTGTAAACAACAGGTGTAGTCTAACAGTGAACTACTTACTTTCGGGCCCTTCCCAACAATGCAGAGATATAATTTTTTTGAAATCATAGAAAAGTAAAAAAACGTAATAATAAAAAGAATAATAAATACACAATGAGTAACGATAAATTGGCTATATACACGGGGTACCAGTACTGAGTCGATGTGCAGGGGTACTAGGTAATTGAGGTAGATATGCACATACTGTATAACTAGGAATAAAGTCACCTATCGTAAACAGTAGCAGCAGTGTACATGATGAGTCAAAAAGGTTAGTCCAGAAAGGGTCAGTGCAGATAGCCTTGGTAGCTATTTGGCTAACTATTTAACTAACTGGTACTCCGCTAGTTGACCACCTCCCTATAGCCTGTCTCATCGTTGTCGGTGATCAGGCCTACCACCGTCATGTCGTTGGCAAACTTAAGGATGCTGTTGGAGTCTTGTGTGGTCATGCAAGTTCTAAGTGAACAGGGGGTACAGGAGGAAACTAAGCACTCAACCCTGAGGGGCCCCGGTGTTAAGGGTCAGTGTGGCGGATGTGTTGTTGTCTCCCCTCACCACCTGGGGGCAGCCCATCAGGAATTCCAGGATCCAGTTGCAGAGGGAGGTGTTCAGTCCCAGGGTCCTTAGCTTAGTGATGAGATTGTAGGGCACCATGGGTTTGAACGCTGAGCTGTAGTCAATGAACAGCATTCTCACACAGGTGTGCCTCTTGCCCAGGTGGGAAAGGGCAGTGTGGAGTGCGATAGAGATTGCGTCCTCTTTGGATCTATTGGGGCGGTATGGGAATTGGAGTACGCCCATGGTGTCTGGGATGATGGTGCTGATGTGAGCCAGGAACAGCCTTTCAAAGGGTTTCATGTCTACAGATGTGAATGCTATGGGGGCAATAGTCATTTAGACAGGTTGGTTACCTTGGCATTCTTGGGCACAGGGACTATGGTGGTCTGCTTGAAACATGTAGGTACTACAGCCTATATATAATCCAATGCTTAATCATCAAAAAAATCGCCAATCTGCTCAATCTTTCTCAACAAATCATAGCTATTGTCAGTCTCATCGGGGGGAAGATCACTTTAGGTCCCTGAAGCGTGCAACGTGGTCTCCCTCCTCGTGCCAGATGGTTTCTCTGTGTTCTCTTCAGTCTAAAGCAGACCTGTAATTTCTGCATCAGTCACCCAGCTGCCTACTGTTTCCTGTGTCAACTTTTAGCAGCAGGCAGCGAGTGCCCATGGGGCTTAACCAAGGTGCCATTCAGCCAAGATTCCCCTGTAGTTAAATCCTGTGCTGCTCCATAAAAAAACAGAGCAGAGCACCATTGATGGGATCTATCATCTCTGATCTATTGTGACCATTTGGTTATTGTTGATTATGTATTGCATGTATGATGATGGGGAGGCAGAGAAAGAGGCATTGACTGTGGTAGAGTGTAATTGATGTGTAGTGCTATATGAATCCTTTTTTACTGGCACGCACACACACACACACACACACACACACACACACACACCAGCATGCAGGCACACACGCCAGCATGCAGGCACACACGCATGTACCATCTCTCTTCACCCTTTGGCCCACCAGCAAATCTCTCTTCTCCATGATGAGTTGGACAATGGCCTTCCGCTGAGTATTCACCTGTTGCAGAGAAGGAGAGAGAGAGAGAGAGAGAGAGAGAGAGAGAGAGAGGGGGGAGGGAGGAGGGGAGGGAGGGGAGGCAGGGGGAGGGAGAGAGAGAGAGAGAGAGAGAGAGAGAGAGAGAGGAGAGAGAGAGGGACAGACAGGACAGGCAGACAAGACAAGAAAGAAAGGGAGAAAAGGGAGAGAGAGACCGTTGAGTTTATTATGAAGGTTGTCAAATTGGCTCCTGCTGCATATTTACACAGACAGAAGATTTCAGCAAAAACATGTAAACAAACAGCCTCCAAGTGTGTGTCAGTATGCCAGTGCAATGCCAAGGCTTAGAATATGTCAACCACTTCCTCCTAAACCGGTTGCGACACCAAATGCGTGTTTTTAGTGCCGCACATTCCTCACATTTCCTAACTCCCCTGCTGAGACTGAGAAGCAGGAAGAAAAAAACACTGTACTGAAATGTGTCAAGCCGGCAAAGTTGAACCAGTACTTTCTGAAGTACTGGGGCCTACCGTATATATATGCCAAAGGGGCCCTATTGCTTGAATTAGAGAGAGCGATGGAGGGGGAGGATGGAAGTAGGTTTCAATATACAGCTACTGTTTCTGTGTGCTGGGCAGTGCAGCCTACGGGGTGGTTTTGATATAGTGCCTACTGAGGTAGTCTGCCTGGACTGGAGGTTTGGTTTATTAGGGACCTGAACTGTCCCGGCAGACTCATTGACAGATGGGCAGGAGCAGGCCACTGTTACTGTCAACCCCACCATAAGTTATATTAAGTGCATAAGCAGGCTATCTAAGGCTGGGCACGCATAATGTATTATCAATCAGGATGAGTTTTGAATGAATGAAAAGACCAGCAACTCATGTTAAAGGTCCAGTGCTGAGAGCATTGTTACAATCTAATACATGGTGCATTACAGTGTAATATGCCTTAGAAAGCATCACTTCAGATCCCCTTAGGACTGCAGAACATTCCACTGGTTGAAGCCTAGCCTACCTGCAATAAGTGGGCTTTACATGTTGCAAGTCATTTAGGCCTTCTCTGTTTTACGCAGCTCAAACCTTCAGTGCAAAGTCAGTTGGCTATAATGCGCTCTCGAGCCAAGAAGTCATGGGATTCCAGTAAATTGGAACACAACTGGCGGTAGAACGATTAAACTTGGCAGAGAGACTGTGGACGCAGAATAAGCAATACATCTACGGCTTGAGTACACTTATTGGTAAGCAATAAAACGGCCGCTGTTAGAGAATCCGCAGGACACCAGCAGTGAAGAGGCCCGCTATGTGTGTACAATTTAACGCCACGGGATGGGGGAAGGGGGGCTAAACGTGGCTTTTCATTTTCTATAGTCCCCTACGACGGTTTCTGTAACCACTAGTCAACCGACACAAAGACGTTGCGTAACAGTAATTTCAACAGCTCCAAATTGTTTTTATGGAAAAAAACATCTGGTGACAGTATGCAAGGCATTCAATGCAAAGTGCATTCGTAAAAGAGTTACATTGTTACTTAGCTCGGCTACTTACCTGCTCCAATCGGTCTTGCAGAGTTTTTAATGACTGGGACAGGTCCCGCGTCTGTCTCCAGGTCCACGCCGTAAACAGTGCGCTGCAGGCGGAGAGCGACAGAGCCACCATGGCCATGAATGCCCAGACGAAGCGAAGTTTGCGCACTTTTCTCCTCCGCAGAATTCGATGCATGGTTGTTCCACATTCCCCGGTTACCATTGCAGACTATTCGAAATGTTCATATTAACTTCATTACAGCGACACGTTTCCCTTTTTTTGTGAAATACAATCCAAATGCTCACATTATTTTGGCAAGGCGTGCAAGTGCTACCGGCCGCAGTACAAATGAGAGCTCAATAGCCCTATTGATAAAAGTGGAAATCATGTGAAATATGAAATAATTGCATAGGTTTCAAAACAGCAACTAAATAGACAATACTGTTGCTTTAATCAACTAATTTAAACAGACGAAATATCTTGGACTGTCTGCCTTGCAGGTCGTAGCCAAATGCGCAATGTTGAGAAATTTGCAGAAAGTGGTGCAAATAAAGTTGTCGACTACATCCACTATGATTGCATCCTTCTGCCACTTGATTCGTTGAGTCAACTTCCTTGTCTTCCCACCGCCTTTGCAGCGGGGTCATATCTGGCGTTGACATACAGTACCGCGTATGATGCACTCACTCTGCCGCATCAGCTTTTCTTCTCCAAGAAGTGGTTTTCAGTTTAATGCACCGGTCATGTGCCAGACGCACGAATGCAAAGCCTTCAGCCCACAATTTGAATCCACTAAGCCACTAAGTAGATATTAAAGCATTAGTCACACTATATTTGCTCCATTGCACAAAACAGAACTGTAGCCTTGGCTACTAGAATCTATTTGGACTGAACTAATTCATTAGTGTCCACAAGGTGGCTCTGGTGTATAGGGCAAGGCCCATTGTGAAGGACAGCGCTACGCACAGGCACCGCATGACCTGGATCACACTCAAAGCATCCAATGATAGTTCGTATATAACATGGTCAAAACTAAATGGGGTCACACCCAATTGTCATGTGCCTTCTCTGTCCCCAGGAAGATCACCTCTTATTTAGTGTACAATGTGGATTACAAAAGGCTTGAAATATAAGGTTAGGTGTCATTTAAAATAAAACCTAAAGATATGGATCTCAATGGAAATGTATGCATTTTGGCTATTTTGCCATGTCCCCTGGAGTTATTCGTCAACTTCTACAAGAAATATAATCCCTAAAATAAAATATAGCGTATCTTTCTTCATGATGTTATAGTCTTAGTTCAAATCTCTCTCAACAATAAAAAAACTTAATGAGTACTGTATTTATATTATTACTGTATTTAAGTTTTTTTGTGTGTCCCTGGTATATCTTTCCACCCTGTTAGTTTATACTAATGATCCTTTAACAAAACAACCCCTTTCCACAATGACATGGTTTCCACTAGATCCCTCAGCCAGAAAGTCAAAATCAGATACAGTGCATTCGGAAAGTATTTAGACCCCTTGACTTTTTCCACATTTGTTACAGCCTTATTCTGAAATGGATTACATTTTTTGTCTCATCAATCTACACACAATACCCAATAATGACAAAGCAAAAAAAATATATATATTTTTTAAATCTGAAATATCACATACATTACAGATTCGAGTCTTCTTGGGTATGACGCTACAAGCTTGACCTACCTGTACTTGTGGAGTTTCTCCTATTTTTCTCAGAAGATCCTCTCAAGCTCTGTAAGGTTGGATGTGGAGTGTCGCTGCACAGCTATTTTCAGGTTTCTCCAGAGATGTTTGATCGGGTTAAAGTCCAGGCTCTGGCTGGGCTACTCAAGGACATTCAGAGACTTGTCCTAAAGTCACTCCTGTGTTGTCTTTGTTGTGTTTTTAGGGTTGTTGTCCTGTTGGAAGGTGAACCATCCCCCCAGTCTGAGGTCCTGAGGGCTCTGGAGCAGGTTTTCATCAAGGATCTCTCTGTACTTGGCTCTGTTCATCTTTGCCTCGATCCTGATAAGTCTCCCAGTCCCTGCCACTAAAAAACATCCCCACAGCATGATGTTGCCACCACCATGCTTCACCGTAGGGATGGTGCCAGGTTTCCTCCAGATGTGATTAGCAGTGTGATTAAGGTTAGGATTAAAATCAAATTTGAAGAAGATAAATTGTAGAAGTAGGCAGGGTTTCGCCATTAATTATGACTTTGCTATTGTGGAACCTAGTGACGACCCAATGTGCCATGATGTTTGTCTCTTTGTCTCCACCCTCTTTGGAAAAAGTATAGAGAAAATTAATCACATAATAAAATAAAAAATAAAAAGTTTGATATAGAAGTTAAAATCCTCTTCAATTGTTTACTCATTCTCAATTACCCACAAAGCTATGGCTTATTTAGGCTCCACATTTCCACCCTGTTAGGATTATGCGCCTAACAGAGGTGGAAAATGTGGATTTAAGTGCCTGAGCTCGACCAATATTTGTTTCTGAAAGTCAAATGACCTTTTTCCCATATAATACAAAAAAAGTAAAAATGTCTACTTCCAAAAGGCACAAGATAGTCAGTGCTTGACTAGCGGAGTACCAGCACATATTTTAAAATATTAGCTCAAAACTATTGTGGAGCTCCTGCACCTAAATATAAACAGTACCGGCACCCAAAATTAGTACCTGAACCTATTTCAGTCCAAGTCCTGAAGATTATAGGAATGACCCGTCTATCAATGGAACTACAGAGATAGAGAGTACAAGTACCCTACCTACCACAGGATCTAATGTAAGCAGCCCATTCTACTAGAAGATATAGCCAAATTGTGGCTATTCTAGCAAAATAGCCTATTGTACAGAATAGCCAAATGTCATTATTTCCACAATGACAACATTTTATGTCAGATGCATATTTATCAATAGCTGGTTGGTTCAAGGGAATATATTGAATGATAAAATAATAGGAGCACACTACTTACTGTATTGGCACATCACTTTATTCCACAGTGTGTAACATACACAACAAGTAGCCTATAATGTCATCTTCAATGCAACAAGAAGTGTGATTACACAAAAAACAAGGTTCTTACAGTGATTTCGAAGTGTAAAAGGTTGACTGTTTTACATAGCGACAACAGAAGTGGGATTAAGTGGCTTTTGTTTAAAACACCAACTCAAGGGAGGTTAAAAAAAAAAAATCTAATAGCAACACGGTAAACTATGGACTTCAACTCATGTAACTCTTTGTAGTTTTTGCTTCTGACAAACTATTTGGCTGCTGGACAACAAATACCACAAAGTGCTACCTTTATCGAGGAGTTATACACCTACCAATGACTCTAACGGTGCTCTATAAAGTGGACGTGAGAGAAAGTGGACAAGCCATCATTTAAAATGAAAAAAAAAAAAAAAAAAAACACACACACCAATGTCAGTTTTACAGACAGACTTGACCCTGTATCTGCCCAGTCCACAACATCATCATCGTTGCTCTACACTTGACAGCTCTCTAAATTGTGATTTACAATAGACATAAAGAGACTGTATGCAATACATATCCAGAGTATTATCTTATATGGTACGTTAATATAATTGCTGGTAAGATTGTCTTTGATCTACTGTGGCTTAATCAGCGTATTTAATGTAATTGCTTTGCTTGATTGTTTTTGCTTAGTTTATAGGTTGATGGTGAATAACATATTGTAATGTATTGTTGATGGAAAATGCCACGAATAGAACTATAAGCTAATGCCACATTTAATTGCCTTTTTCTTAAGTGTTATTGCCCACCATCTAATAATCGTGTGATTTAAAAAAATTAATCAGATCAAACATATTTTCATTAAAGAAATCTATTTTTAAAAAATGTTCTTGAATAACTATCGCAAATTACAAGCCTTGGTTTGTCATATTTGCTTAAAGCAACAGTCTGAGCTTGCAGAAGGTAATCAAGTGACTTAAACAGGCATTCCATCCTGTTGAAGGTGAAACAGGAATCAGTTGATAAAAATCACATTCTGCTTCATCACAACAACAATTATACAGTAGTTATAATCATCAATTGACAGGTGGAGAGCTTGTTATAAGGTTATATCTGAAAAAAAATGATTCTGAGATAATTGGCTTTAAATTTCAAAACCCACTGGTTTGAATGGTGTCAGACCTTTTTATCTTGTATTTCGTTTGAACTTAACAGGAATTGGGGAATTAAGAGTACTTTGAACAGAAAGAACATGGTTATGTCAATAACAAAATGTTGACAAAAATGCACATACTGTAGAACCTTATAGTCCCAGGCTCCCATGTGATTTTATAGTATTGTGTAGGTTCCCGTTTCACCAGATTTCTCACATACTATCAATGGGTGTCTCTTACCTTAGCTTAGAAAGCAGGGAAAGGTGCTATGGGGTCACAGGTAAACACCACATTACTGTTCACACAACTAATGTCAACAACTATAAGATAGTTGGTGAACTGTTAGTTCAGCTACAACCTTTTTGCATTGCATTGGCATCGTTCCAACACTTTGAAAATACATCCTGTCTTTCTCGTTTCGTTAAAGGTAATCACTGATCTGATATTAGTAGATTAATGAGAGCTATGCAAATAATTCCCTAATGTTCACCTATTCAATCATATTAAATCAGTGACTACTTTACTACAGGAAAGGAAAATAAGAAGGAAAGGAAAGGTGCATTTTTTAAGTATTGTAACAGGGGCTTTGAGTTGGTTCTTTATCCCTGCATATGTTCTAGGTTGACCTCAGTATTGCAATGGTCAGACGTCAACCCAGTGGGGGGCGGGTGGTGTTTAAGTGTCCCCCTGGGCCAGTTGTTCCAGCGCTGCCCCCTCACAGCGCATGCAGTGGTACCCCATGTCTGCCGTCACATCAAAACATCCCTGGCTGAGGTAGAAATCCAGAGACGGTTTGTTCCAGTCCAGCACGGCAAAGTTGAGCTGGGTGCAGCCGGCGGCCAGGCCCAACTACAGTACAGGGGGGGTATGTGTGTGTGTTAGAGAGGGAGAGAGGGAGAGAGAGAGAGAGAGAGGAAAATGTCAAATAAAGTCAAATGAGTAATATAAGTAATAACAAACATACAAACAAAAAGCAATACATAGCGGTGCACACACGGATGGAAACATGCATGATTGTGTATTTTGCACTTTGCCTCACGAGAAAAGCAAAGGCTTCAGGATAAACTACAATAAACTACAGATGTACATACAGTTGAAGTCGGAAGTTTACATACACTTAGGTTGGAGTCATTAAAACAAGTTTTTCAACCACTACATACATTTCTTGTTAACAAACTATAGTTTTGGCAAGTTGGTTAGAACATCTACTTTGTGCATGACACAAGTCATTTTTCCAACAATTGTTTACGGACAGATTATTTCACTTATAATTCACTGTATCACAATTCCAGTGGGTCAGAAGTTTACATACACTAAGTTGACTGTGCCTTTAAACAGCTTAGAAAATTCCAGAAAATGATGTCATGGCTTTAGAAGATAATTGACATCATTTGAGTCAATTGGAGGTGTACCTGTGGATGTATTTCAAGGCCTACCTTCAAACTCAGTGCCTCTTTGCTTGACATCATGGAAAATCAAAAGAAATCAGCCAAGACATCCCAAAAAAAATTGTAGACCTCCACAGGTCTAGAGCATCCTTGGGAGAAATTTCGAAATGCCTTAAGGTACCACATTCATCTGTACAAACAATAGTACACAAGTATAAACACCATGGGACCACGCAGCCGTCATACTGCTCAGGAAGGAGACACATTCTGTCTCCTAGAGATGAACGTACTTTGGTGCGAAAAGAGCAAATCAATCCCAGAACAACAGCAAAGGACCTTGTGAAGATGCTGGAGGAAACAGGTACAAAAGTATCTATATCCACAGTAAAACGAGTCCTATATTGACATAACTTGAAAGTCCGCTCAGCAAGGAAGAAGCCACTGCTCCAAAACCGCCATAAAAAAAGCCAGACAACGGTTTACAACTGCACATGGGGACAAAGATCGTAGTTCAGAGAAATGTCTTCTGGTCTGATAAAACAGAAATAGGACTATTGGCCATAATGACCATTGTTATGTTTGGAGGGAAAAGGGGGAAGCTTGCAAGCCGAAGAACACGGGGTGGCAGCATCATGTTGTGGGGATGATTTGCTGCAGGAGGGACTGGTGCACACAAAATACATAGCATCATGACGCAGGAAAATTATGTGGATATATTGAAGCAACATCTCAAGACATCAGTCAGGAAGTTATAGCTTGGTCGCAAATGGGTCTTCCAAATGGACAATGATCCCAAACATACTTCCAAAATTGTGGCAAAATGGCTTGAGGACAACAAAGTCAAGGTATTGGAGTGGCCATCACAAAGCCCTGACCTCAATCCCATAAAAGATTTGTGGGCAGAACTGAAAAAGCGTAAGGGAGCAAGGAGGCCTTACAAACCTGACTCAGTTACACCAGCTCTGTCAAGAGCGTTGAGCGTTAGAGCGTTGGACTAGTAACCGGAAGGTTGCAAGTTCAAATACCCGAGCTAACAAGGTACAAATCTGTCGTTCTGCCCCTGAACAGGCAGTTAACCCACTGTTCCTAGGCTGTCATTGAAAATAAGAATTTGTTCTTAACTGACTTGCCTAGTTAAATAAAGGTTAAAAATAAATAAAAAAGAAAGAAGAACGGGCCAAAAATTCACCCAACTTATTGTGGAAGGCTACCCGAAACGTTTAACCAAAGTTAAACAATTTAAAGGCAATGCCCACCAAATACTAATTGAGTGTATGTAAACTTCTAACCCACTGGGAATGTGATGAAAGAAATAAAAGCTGAAATAAATTATTCTCTCTACTATTATTTTGACATTTCAAATTCTTACAATCCAGTGGTGATTCTAACTGACCTAAAACAGGGAATTTTTACTAGGATTAAATGTCAGGAATAGTGAAAAACTAAGTTCAAATGTATTTGGCTAAAGTGTATGTCAACTTCCGACTTTAACTTTACATATTCACATTATGCACAAACACACGTGTGCAAAGGTTCATACACATATCAATTGCACTCAAGGGGAAGCTTTGTCAATACAATTACACCCCAGCCAGAGGTTTGGCAAAGTTGAGTAACAGGGCAGCACCACCCACCTGAGCTACTTTGCTCATCAGTGCCTTCCCGATACCTTTACCTGTGATGCCAAAAGAGAGACATGCATGAGATATGAAACGTAGGGTTATTGATCAGCTTTATGCGGTTGGTATAAATGAACTGATTAATCAAAATACAAATCAATGTGCGGTCCACATTTCTTTGTTTGACAAATATTGTTCCTGGAGACCCTCTAGACTAATTTATTTGGGTGCGAGGCGAGTTCTACTTTTAGAATTTGTTTTGTTGTACACTGGTGGAAATGAGAGAGAAACAGGTGCAAACTGTGCAATCGCTTAGTGGATCAGGCACATGTTGCGTCACACTAGTTTAACAGATGTACAGGAAGTTGACAGCAGGATAGGTGAATTGCAAGACCTCCACATACAGTGCATTCGGAAAGGTTTCAGACCCTTTGACCTTTTCCACATTTTGTTGTTACAGCCTCATCAATCTACACACTATACCCCTTAATGACAAAACAAAAACATGTTTTTAGAAATGTTTGCAAATTTATAATAAAAACATTTAAAAACTGAAATATCACTTTTACATATAGTAAGTATTCAGACCCTTTACTCTGTACTTTGTTGAAGCACCTTCGGCAGCAATTACAGCCTCGAGTCTTCTTGGGTATGACGCTACAAGCTTGGCACACATGTATTTGGGAAGTTTCTCCCATTCTTCTCTGTAGATCCTCTCAAGCTTTGTCAGGTTGGATGGGGAGCGTTGCTACATAGCTATTTTCAGGTCTCCCCAGAGATGTTCAATCGGGTTCAAGTCCGGGCTCTGGCTGGGCCACTCAAGGACATTCAGAGACTTCTCCCGAAGCCACTCCTGCGTTGTCTTGGCTGTGTGTTTAGAGTCGTTGTCCTGTTGGAAGGTGAACCTTCACCCCAGTCTGAGGTCCTGAGGGTTCTCGAGTAAGTTTTCATCAAGGATCTCTCTGTACTTTGCTCCGTTCATCTTTCCTTCGATCCTGACTAGTCTCCCAGTCCCTGTCGCTGAAAAACATCCCCACAGTATGCTCCTGCAACCACCATGCTTCACTGTAGGAATGGTGCCAGGTTTCCTCTAGACGTGACGCTTGGCATTCAGACCAGAGAATCTCGTCTCTCATGGACTGAGAGTCCTTTAGGTGCCTTTTGGCAAACTCCAAGCGGGCTGTCATGTGCCTTTTACTGAGGAGTGGCTTCAGTCTGGAAGTGTGCCTTTTACTGAAGAGTACTGCAGAGATGGTTGTCCTTTCGGAAGGTTTTCCCATCTCCACAGAGGAACTCTTGAGTTCTGTCAGAGTGACCATTGGGTTCTTGATCACCTCCCTAACAAACCTGTTTTAACTTTGTCATTATGGGGTATTGTGAGTAGATTGATGAGGAATAAGGCTGTAATGTAACAAAATGTGGGAAAGGTCAAGGGGTCTGATTACTTTCCAAAGGCACTGTATATTCTGAATCCTCCTCTCTTGTTTGATTAAAACAAAACTGGTCAAGACCAAGGCCCATATTCACAAAGCATCTCAGAGTAGGAGTACTGATCTGGAACCAGTTTTTAAATCATGATGATTAAAGGGGTTGGTGGGGAGGGCTGATCCTAGATCAGCACTCCTACTCTGAGACGCTTTGTGAAGACGGGCCCTTAAGTAGCTGTCTAACCTCTGAACTCAGGCATCACATACAGGTCCTCCATGTAGAGGGCCCGTCCTTTCCACGAGCTGTAGGTATAGAAGTAAAGTGCGTAGCCCACCTTGGCATGGCCTGTAAACAAACACACAGGTAACAAGGTCAAGGTCAATAATATCAATAATAATATATCATATAGTCTATGTGTCAGGACATACTGTAATACTGAACATACAGAAAAACATGTCCACACACACTTAAAACTCACTCACAAACAGACACACACTCACAGAAGAACTAAAAACCTCTCCCCAGGCGTAGGTATGTGCGCAGGCACACACACACACACAGGCACACACACACGCACACAGGCACACACACACACGATGTGAAGTGAGGTGTCTGTTAATGAAATGAACCAGGTGGCCAGGCAGGCAGCTTCTGTTCTGAATGTGTAAAAAGAGATGTGTTATGGAACGGAAAGAGTCTGGCAGCTGTTGGAATGCATAATGTTCTTGTTCTGGTGGCTTCATTAAAAAAAATATGTCAAGCCCCTTAGATGATGAGTGGGCAGAGAGAGAGCAGCATAGTCAGCCCTGACAGAGGATGGTTAGGTAACAAAAAGAGAGCTAATTAACATATGGATCCAGCCTGGTTACTATGATGGGGAGGGTAGATGGAGAAGATGTTATAATATATCTGAAATCATGGAAGTTCATGAAACATGGTTTCTGAATTGGGAAAATCAAAAACAGCATTGTGGCGACCCATTCTATTTCGGTTTCGTAAATAATTTGAAATTCAATTCATGAATTTAAAGTATAATTTATCTCCAATCTCTTTTTGAAGACATTAATTGAATTACCAGTCACTTTCTGAATTGATGGAGTTCAAAGGGAATTGACCGCAACCCTGGTCATGTCAGCACATAGAAACTGTGTCTATGGTTAGTTCTTCTCTCACCCTCTTTGGTCCTGTGTTGTTCGGGTACTTCTGCGACGATACCATGAAAGAATGGGTTTTTAATGAACCCATCCTGCTCCAAATCTGGATAAGAGAGATGACAAAGATACAGAACAGAAAGGGTTAAAGTGATCTACACTCTAAGAAAAAAAGGATTCCAAAAGGATTCTGCGGCTGTCCCCATAGGAGAACACTTTTTGGTTCTAGATAGAACCCCTTTTGGTTCCAGGTAGAACTTTTGGGGGTTTCATGTAGAACCTTCTGCTGAAAGGGTTCTAAATAGAACCCAAAAGGATTCTACCTGGAACCAAAACGGGGTTCTTTAAAGGGTTCTCCTATGGGGGCAGCCAAAGAACCCTTTTTGGTTCTAGATAGCACCTTTTTTCGAAGAGTGTAAAATCATTGAGTGAAAGAAAAAGTACGTTAAAATATGGCATTTAAATTACAAAAAATTAAATTGGGATTTTTTTAAATAGCTGGAATGGATTAATCTACCTTTCTGTGTAACTTTCACTTGGTCCAATACCTTCTCGTATTCAGCCAGTTCCTGAGGACACATGAGGACATAAAATACACATTAGGCCTAACAAAATGGCATTAGTGTTATTGATTCCAAACATAACTTTGATTTAGCACTGAGACTATCATAGAAGGCTTGTATTCTTAATAGGGCACAAGGGAGTGCCTGGATACAGGCCTTAGCTGTGGTTTATTGTACATATACCACAACCCTGAGGTGCCTTATTGCTATTATAAACTGGTTACAACCAGAGCAGTAAACCGTAGTATACGGGTTATACCACGGCTGTCAGCCAATCAGCATTCAGGACTCGAATCACCCAGTTTATAAAATACTCTCTCACACTAGGGACACGTTTTTTTTTTTTGCAAAACGTTTTGCGTTTGGAGTAAACGTTTGCCGTTGTAAAAAGTTTTACAACAGACCAAACGTGTTGCAACAGAATCTGACTAATGAATAGACCCCAGGACACGTTTTGGAAGGTTCCGGTAGAAATACATAATATAAAACAAACATTCCTCTCCCCGATATATAGACCAAGGAACCACGTTGGCTCCATTTATGTAATTTGGTCCAACGTTCGACAACGTTTGGCAACATAATGGGGCCAGGTTTGAAAAAAACATTTGTATAAAAATAACTGTACAAATATGGCTACTGTAGCATATCGAATAAGACTATTTTGTTTTGCCAGACAAAGAATGGATACAGTGTAGCCTAACAGTAGCCGCAAACAAATTATTTTATTTCTCATGATGAGGAGCAGCGATCAATGTATTGTGGATACTGACGTAATATTTCTATGCAAATATATCATTCATGTCTCCAAATTCCAAGCACGTGCGGAGCGGAAATGCACACGCGCATTTGTGACACCTCACCAAGATCATCCGCGCGATATCTTTGCAGTCTTCTAGTGTAGAAGCACGAATGGAGAAATCCATATTATGAAATATATATCAAGGATGTAGAATATTAAAAGATAGACAGAGGTCAGACCAAGGTACAGTAATCCGGAAAAGTGCAGGAACGTGATAAACTCGCTTTTACATCACAACCGTAAAGTCTAGGCTGTTAATAATTTAATAGCGCCCTCCGTGCGTAAGGTGGCGACCGTAGGAACTCGTCAGGAAACGCAGTCAATCCGAGTAGCATCAGTGGACCTCGAAATTATACTGGGCCTACATAATATTAATTTCGAACACAAAAAGCACGAATTTGAAGAACATGGACAAAGTCATTGCCTACACTGAGGAACATCGTTGCAGTTTTAACCCTATCAGTCCCGAGGCCCCAGCAAAAATAATATTTTCATTTATCTGACTTTCAATTATCTGTATGCCCAGACCTTATATTTAGCCTAACAATTTTATTTTCAGGACAACCAGGGATACAAGTACAACACAAAACAATTTGACATAAACAGTTGCATTTATGACTTTTATTGACAAACGGTCTGAAAAAGCAGAAACTTTATAAAAATGAATTTATGTGAATGCTGTAAGTACAGAAATTGTTTTCTCTGTGGGAAATTAATATACAATTAGCTAGGGACAACTGTGTGGAGTTTGCAGTTTGTGACAGCAACTATGTGAGCTTATTACAATATTATAGGCACTAAGTCCTTGGATTTCATATGATCTCCTATGTAGAAGGACCCCTTCCCTTCTAACGACTTGTAAGCGTCATAGAGCAAAACATGTTACACGTTTGTGTCAGCTTTTCGTAGATAACCCTTGGGGATCCGCCCTTGTCTCATAAACACTGCTCTATCTCAGCCCGGTTTAAAATTCTTTGCACATCTGCTGAGACATCCATTACATTTTGCATTTTGAAATATGTGTGTAATGCCAAATCAAATCACATTTCATTCGTCACATGCTTTGCTACAGGTGTAGTTTAACAGTGAAATGCTTACTTACGGGCCCTTCCCAACAATGCAGAGTGAAAGAAAATAGAGAAATAATAGAAAAGTAAAATGGTTGTAAATGACTATTGTAGCTGGAAACGGAATATCTACATAAGCGTACAGAGGCCCATTATCAGCAACCATCACTCCTGTGTTCCAATAGCACGTTGTTTTAGCTAATCCAAGTTCATAATTTTAAAAGGCTAATTGATCATTAGAAAACCCTTCTGCAATTATGTTAGCACAGCTGAAAATCAGAACAACAGTTAAAGAAGCAATAAAGCTGACGTTCTTTAGACTAGAGTATCTGGAGCATCAGCATTTGTAGGTTTGATTACAGGCTCAAAATGTCCAGAAACAAATAACTTTCTTCTGAAACTCATCAGTCTATTCTTGTAGAAGTTTACATACACTAAGTTGACTGTGCCTTTAAACAGCTTGGAAAATTCCAGAAAATTATTTCATGGCTTTAGAAGCTTCTGATTGACATCATTTGAGTCAATTGGAGGTGTAGTTGTGGATGCATTTCAAGGCCTACCTTCAAACTCAGTGCCTCTTTGCTTGACATCATGGGAAAATCAAAAGAAATCAGCCGACCTGAGAAAAACTATTGTAGACCTCCACAAGTCTAGTTCATCCTTGGGAGCAATTTCCAAACGCCTGAAGGTACCACGTTCCTCTGTACAAACAGTAGTACGCAAGTATAAACACCATGGGACCATGCAACCGTCATACTGCTCAGGAAGGAGACGCATTCTGTCTTCTAGAGATGAGCGTACTTTGGTGCGAAAAGTGAAAATCAATCCCAGAACAATAGCAAAGGACCTTGTGAAGATGCTGGAGGAAACAGGTACAAAAGTATCTATATCCACAGTAAAACAACTCCTATATCGACATAACCTGAAAGGCCGCTCAGCAAGGAAGAAGACACTGCTCCAAAACTGCGATAAAAAAGCCAGACTACGGTTTGCACCTGCACATGGGGACAAAGACCATACTTTTTGGAGAAATGTCCTCCGGTCTGATGAAACTAAATTAGAACTGTTTGGAGGAAAAAGGGGGATGCTTGCAAGACGAAGAACACCCTCCCAACCATGAAGCACGGGGGTGGCAGCATCATGTTGTGGGGGTGCTTTGTTGCAGGAGGGACTAGTACACTTCACAAAATATATGGCATCATGAGGCAGGACAATTATGTGGATATATTGAAGCAACATCTCAAGACATCAGTCAGGAAGTTATAGCTTGGTCGCAAATGGGTCTTCCAAATGGACAATGACCCCAAGCATACTTCCAAAGTTGTGGCAAAATGGCTTAAGGGCAACAAAGTCAAGGTATTAGAGTGGCCATCACAAAGCCCTGACCTCAATCCTATAGAACATTTGTGGGCAGAACTGAAAAAGCATGTGCGAGCAAGGATGCCTACAAACCTGACTCAATTACACCAGCTCTGTCAGGAGGAATGGGCCAAAATTCACCCAACTTATTGTGGGAAGCTTGTGGAAGACTACCTGAAATGTTTGACCCAAGTTAAACAATTTAAAGGCAATGCTACCAAATACTAATTGAGTGTATGTACACTTCTGACCTACTGGGAATGTGATGAAAGAAATAAAAGCTGAAATAAATCATTCTCTCTACTATTATTCTGACATTTCACATTCTTACAATTAAGTCGTGATCCTAACTGACCTAAATAAAACAGGGCATTTTTACTAGGATTAAATGTCAGGGATTGTGAAAAACTGAGTTTAAATGGATTTGGCTAAGGTGTATGTAAACTTCCAACTTCAACTGTATATAAACTGTATGCTACTGTATTTTGGTCAATGCCACTCCGAAATTTCTCATCCTAATATTCATACATTTCTTAATTCCATTCTTTTACTTTTAGATTTGTGTGTATTGTTGTGAACTGTCAGATACTACCGCACTGTTGGAGCTAGGAACACAAGTACTTCACTACACCCACAATAACATCTGCTAAATATGTACAGTGCCTTGCGAAAGGCTTCGGCCCCCTTGAACTTTGCGAACTTTTGCCACATTTCAGGCTTCAAACATAAAGATATAAAACTGTATTTTTTTGTGAAGAATCAACAACAAGTGGGACACAATCATGAAGTGGAACTACATTTATTGGATATTTCAAACTTTTTTAACAAATCAAAAACTGAAAAATTGGGCGTGCAAAATTATTCAGCCCCCTTAAGTTAATACTTTGTAGCGCCACCTTTTGCTGCGATTACAGCTGTAAGTCGCTTGGGGTATGTCTCTATCAGTTTTGCACATCGAGAGACTGACATTTTTTCCCATTCCTCCTTGCAAAACAGCTCGAGCTCAGTGAGGTTGGATGGAGAGCATTTGTGAACAGCAGTTTTCAGTTCTTTCCACAGATTCTCGATTGGATTCAGGTCTGGACTTTGACTTGGCCATTCTAACACCTGGATATGTTTATTTTTGAACCATTCCATTGTAGATTTTGCTTTATGTTTTGGATCATTGTCTTGTTAGAAGACAAATCTCCGTCCCAGTCTCAGGTCTTTTGCAGACTCCATCAGGTTTTCTTCCAGAATGGTCCTGTATTTGGCTCCATCCATCTTCCCATCAATTTTAACCATCTTCCCTGTCTCTGCTGAAGAAAAGCAGGCCCAAACCATGATGCTGCCACCACCATGTTTGACAGTGGGGATGGGTGTGTTCAGGGTGATGAGCTGTGTTGCTTTTACGCCAAACATAACGTTTTGCATTGTTGCCAAAAAGTTCAATTTTGGTTTCATCTGACCAGAGCACCTTCTTCCACATGTTTGGTGTGTCTCCCAGGTGGCTTGTGGCAAACTTTAAACAAAACTTTTTATGGATATCTTTAAGAAATGGCTTTCTTCTTGCCACTCTTCCATAAAGGCCAGATTTGTGCAATATACGACTGATTGTTGTCCTATGGACAGAGTCTCCCACCTCAGGTGTAGATCTCTGCAGTTCATCCAGAGTGATCATGGGCCTCTTGGCTGCATCTCTGATCAGTCTTCTCCTTGTATGAGCTGAAAGTTTAGAGGGACGGCCAGGTCTTGGTAGATTTGCAGTGGTCTGATACTCCTTCAATTGCAATATTATCGCTTGCACAGTGCTCCTTGGGATGTTTAAAGCTTGGCAAATCTTTTTGTATCCAAATCCGGCTTTAAACTTCTTCACAACAGTATATCGGACCTGCCTGGTGTGTTCTTTGTTCTTCATGATGCTCTCTGCGCTTTTAACGGACCTCTGAGACTATCACAGTGCAGGTGCATTTATACGGAGACTTGATTACACACAGGTGGATTGTATTTATCATCATTAGTCATTTAGGTCAACATTGGATCATTCAGAGATCCTCACTGAACTTCTGGAGAGAGTTTGCTGCACTGAAAGTAAAGGGGCTGAATAATTTTGCACGCCCAATTTTTAAGTTTTTGATTTGTTAAAAAAAGTTTGAAATATCCAATAAATGTCGTTCCACTTGTGTCCCACTTGTTGATTCTTCTCAAAAAAATACAGTTTTATATCTTTATGTTTGAAGCCTGAAATGTGGCAAAAGGTCGCAAAGTTCAAGGGGGCCGAATACTTTCGCAAGGCACTGTATATGTGACCAATAACATTTGATTTGATTTGATTTGATTAGATTGATTTTTGAGCCCCAACTGTTTAGCTAAAATATACGATTTTTATTTTATTATTATTGTTTTTTTAGCCTGTTTTTCATGTTATTTTGACATTAATACCTGTCACATATCAGTTTGCAAACAATGTAAAACATTTTTATTGAGTTAAAATCATGGTCTCCTTTTTGCTTTCTTGAATAAGGCAGTTCCAAAATGCAGGTTTTTCAGCCTAGCTCAGTGCTTCCTGTGGTGGAGGGGCAGCCAGCGGAAAATATCAAGGGTTGCAAAGCGATCACTATTTTGCTTCCCCTGTCCTCTATTCCGTGGAGAGGGTGTGTGGTCCAAATCTGGGTTTAAGGATCTCTATTCCAAGTTTAAAAGGATAAATATTCACACGCAACTTCATGGGCCAGAAAAGGTTGAATGCATTGGCCACACTGCCAATCCAGCATGACATCTGCCACGTTCAAAACTGGGAACTTGGAACTGGGAAATCTTAGACTTCAGTGAGTTCAAGACTACTGGGAACTTTGAAATAAAATGAGCTCCCACTGTTTTGAACAGTCATCCAACTCGGAATTCCAAATCAGGAACTCTGGCCTCTTCCTAGAGCTCCGACCTGAAGATCGCTGACGTCATGATTCAATATTGTTTTTTTCTCTAAAGTTCCCAGTTGTCTTGAAAGCACCATGAATCCAGGGAATGCCAGGATATCCTCGCCACCTTGCTGTTCAAGTAAGCACAGCACAACAACAACAATTCCAAAAATGTCTTGTATGCTGTTGCATAAATGATGTAATAGGGAGATATGTATACTGTAGCTAAGAAAGTAATACTAAGTGTATGTTGTATTGTAAGCTGTTAGTAGCCCATGTGCCTCACCCTAATAATTTGATACCTATCCCTCTTGTAATTTAGCCTACTGTTCTGACTTTGTGGTGCACATGTAGCCTATAGCCTGTTTTAGAGAAATGTCAGCATCAAATATTGTAAGAGCTTTCATTGTCTGTTTACATACCCCCTTTATTTATCTCTCGGTTCTGACTTGGTGTATAGGAAAAACACAAAGAACGGCCCATGTTCTGAATTCTGTCGCTGTACATTTCAAAAGTGCTGAACAAATAGTTATATTGACTATGTCCGTCTTAGCTCGCTCATTAATGTCTTAATCGAAATTCGTCTCATTCACTTATGCCATAGTTTGTACATCTCAATTGTTATAGGCTTTTTGCTTATATCCAGTACAAGTCAAAAGTTTGGACACACTTACTCATTCTTTGTTCTTTATTTTTACTATTTTCTAAATTGTCAAATAATATTGAAGAGCTCAAAACGATGAAATAATACATGTGGAATCATGTAGTGACCAAAAAAGTGTTAACCAAATCAAAATATATTTTAGATTTTAGATTCTTTAAAGTAGCCAACCTTTGCCTTGATGACAGCTTTACACATTCTTGGCATTCTCTCAACCAGCTTCACCTGGAATACATTTCAAATAGTCGTGAAGGAGTTCCCACATATACTGATCACTTGTTGGCTGCTTTTCCTTCACTCTGCAGTCCAACTCATCCCAAACGGGTTGAAGTCGGGTGATTGTGGAAGCCAGGTCATCTGAGACAGCACTCCATCACTCAAATAGCCTTTATACAGCCTGGAGGTGTGTTGGTTCATTGTCCTGTTGAAAAACAAATGATAGTCCTACTAAGCGCAAACCAGATGGGATGGTGTATCGCTGCAGACGGCTGTGGTAGCCATGCTGGTTAACTGTGCCTTGAATTCTAAATAAATCACTGACAGTGTCCCCAGCAAAGCACCCCCACACTATCAAACCTCCTCCTCCTGTCACGCCCTGGCCATAGAGATGCTTTTATTCTCTATTTTGGTTAGGCCAGGGTGTGACTAGGGTGGGCATTCTATGTTCATTTTCTATGTTTTATATTTCTTTGTTGTTTGGCCGGGTGTGGTTCTCAATCAGAGGCAGCTGTCTATCATTGTCTCTGATTGAGAACCATACTTAGGTAGCCTTTTCCCACTGGGTTTTTGTGGGTAGTTGTTTTCTGTTTTTGTGTCTGCACCAGACAGAACTGTTTCGGTCATTCTCTTTGTTGTTCAGTTCAAATAAAAAAGATGAACACGTACCACGCTGCACCTTGGTCCTCACCTTCTTCCACCAACAGATGTTGCACCTCCATGCTTCACGGTGGGAACCACACATGTGGAGATCCTCCTTTCACCTACTCTGCATCTTACAAAGACACGTCGGTTGGAAACAAAAATCTCAAATTTGGACTCATCAAACCAAGGACAGATTTCCATTGCTAATGTCCATTGCTCGTGTTTCTTGGCCCAAGCAAGACTCTTCTTTTTATTGCTCTCCTTTAGTAGTGGTTTCTTTGCAGCAATTTGACTATGAAGGCCTGATACACGCAGCCTCGTCTGAACAGTTGATGTTGAGATGTGTCTGTTACTTGCACTCTGTGACGCATTTATTTGGGCTGTAATGTCTGAGGCTGGTAACTCTAATGAACTTATCCTTTTCAGCAGAAGTAACTCTTCCTTTCCTGTGGCGGTCCTCAAGAGAGCCAGTTTCATCATAGCGCTTGATAGTTTTGGCGACTGCGCTTGAAGAAACTTTCGAAGTTATTTTTTTGTTTTGTTTTTTTGTTGAGTTTTTACCCCTTTTTCTCCCCAATTCCGCAGTGTCCAATTGTTGTAGTAGCTACTATATTGTCTCATCGCTACAACTCCCGTACGGGCTCAGGAGAGACGAAGGTTGAAAGTCATGCGTCCTCCGATACACAACCCAACCTAGCTGCACTGCTTCTTAACACAGCGCGCATCCAACCCGGAAGCCAGCCGCACCAATGTGTCGGAGGAAACACCGTGCACCTGGCAACCTTGGTTAGCGCGAGACAAGGACATCCCTACCGACCAAGCCCTCCCTAACCCGGACGACGCTAGGCCAATTGTGCGTCGCCCCTTTCAAAGTTATTGAAATGTTCCGCACTGACCTGTCTTAAAGTAATGATGGACTGTCGTTTCTCTTTGCTGATTTGACGTGTTCTTGCCGTAATATGGACTTGGTCTTTTACCAAATAGGGCTATCTTCTGTAGACCACCCCTACCTGTCACACCCTGATCTGTTTCACCTGTCTTTGTGCTTGTCGCCACCCCCCTCCAGATCTCGCCCATCTTCCCCATTATCCCCAGTGTATTTTTACCTGTGTTCTCTGTTTGTCCGTTGCCAGTTTGTCTTGTCAAGCATACCCGTGTGTTTTTCCATGGTCCTGTTTTTCCAAGTCTGTTTACTAGCTCTCCCTGTTCCAACCTGTTCTGCCTGCTTTGACACTGAGCCCACTTGCCTCACCATTCAGCCTGCTCTGACCTCGAGCCTGCCTGCTCCCCTGTACCTTTCGGACTCTGACCTGGTTAATGAACTTCTGCCTGTCCCTTGTATTTTAATAAATATCAGAGACTAGAACCATCTGCCTCCTGTGTACGCATCTGGGTCTCGCCCTGTGCCATTATCGTACGAACTGGCCATGACTGACCCAGCAGACCCGGACCAGCCACCATTGAAAAACATGAAGAGCTACTTCAGAGCCTTATGGAAGGTCTCCATACGCTGTTGGGTACATCATGACCAGGGTTTCAAGACGTTACTATAATAATTCTGTGGACTATCGATCAGGCAGCATGCCACAACGGAGACCTCCCAGACTCAGTAATTCCCCTGCCAGTGATTTTGTACAGCCTACCCCGGCTTCCCGAAAACCCTGCTTACTTTCTCCTGAGCTCTATTTTGGGGGTCCTGTAACCTGCCGGGCATTTCTTTCCCAGTGCTCCCTCATCTTTGAGTTGCAGCCCTCTTTGTTCCCTTCATCCCGTTTGAGAATAGCCTATAATATAACGCTAATGTCTGGTAGGGCACTCTCCTGGGCTATGGCGGCTTGAGAGCAACTATCCGCCATTTGCCTTCATTTGGAAGATTTCATTTCAGGGGTGAGGAAGGTATTAGATTCTCCGGTGTTTGGGAGAGAGGCGGCCCAAAAGCTACTTCGATTACGTCAATAACCCCGTAGTGTGGCAGACTACGCAGTAGACTTGGAACCCGGATACTCTGTTTGATACCTTTCTTCATGGACTATCTGAGGAGATTAAAGACGAGCTCGCAACTCGGGATTTACCCCTGGACATCGACTTCCTCATAGCCTTAACAATAAGGATCGATGTACGGGAGTGCAGGAGGGAGAGGAGGTCTGTTTTCGGCCACACTCGTTCGTCCAAGGCTGCTCGTTCGCCCCCGAAGAACCCCAGAAGTCCCTGATGCCTGCATTTCCGAGAGGATTCGAAGGTACCGAACAACCCTCGGGAATCATCGGGAACGAGTGACTCGTTTTCTACTGTGCCTACGCAACGGGGCAGAGCTAGGTTGTCACCTCAGGAACGGCTACAGAGGCTTAACTCCAACAGTTGCCTGTATTGTGTGCAACAGGACATTGCAATTCCACCTGTCCACGATGGCGGAAACATTATGTACCCAAAAAGTTAAGATCAGAGCAAAAAAACATAATTGGTCAGGAGCCTGTAAGACAGCTGCTATTCATTGCAGCGTCATTCTCACAAAACATGTATCAAATATGTATATAAAAAATAAATCAACAATGTTTTGTGGTGGTTATATTTGGGCTCGTGCACCATACCTGTAGCTTATAAAATAACAACACTTTATAACACTTCTACTTGGCATATCATCACCTGGTTAAATATTAGACCCATAACTGTGACAAAGTACAGGGATTTTCAACCTGGAATAGGGGTAGATGTAAAATAGTACATGTAAATCTGTCTCCCTCCATTTAGTATGCAATGTTACATTTCGTATTGGTATGTATTAATTTGTGGATGTCCATCGTCCATTTCATATGATATATTACAAATTACAATTCGTATGATATGATACGAATTACAATTTGTTGTGGCTAATGTTGGCTAGGTGGCTAATGCTAACGTTAGCTAGGTGGCTAAAGTTATTTAGGCTAGGGGTTAAGGTTAGGTTGGGAGTTAGATTAATAGGGTTAAGGGTAGGGGAAGGGTTAGCTAACATGCTAATTAGCTAAAAAGCTATATTTCCCCATGATGATATTGGAACGTGCCTTTAGGTTGCTAGACATTTGCATTATAAGCCCAACTATCCACCCCGTCTAACCACCCTCCTTTCATTTTTGCCTTAAGTAACCTTCTGTCTTATGTAAAAATACCAAACTTAACATTTCATACTAATTTCAGTGTCCTGGATTTACATTTAGTATGTTACGTCTAGTCTGAGACCCGGCTGCAGATTTTATCCCTAAAAATAGAAAAGGGGTAGTGGTTGGGTGTAAAAATAGATTTGACACAGAGGGGTTTTCACAGTACAGGGCATTGAGTAGGTACAGACAGGGTGGGGCGGAAACGGGAAGGAGGGGGCGCGCGAGCTTCGATGCCGTCATTACAAGACTCTACCCTTGAAAAGTGGTGACTTGTGTCTAAAATAACACTTACGTTCAAGCCAGGGAGTGAGGTTTCGTTCTAGACGGACTAACGGCTCTTTCTTTCATTTGACGTAAGCAAAGGCAGAGCTTGCCACTGTTCTCATCAGCCTCTCTGGGTCCTGCTGATGACGCGCGCGCGCGCGAGAACCTGGAAGGTTTTTTATAGACTCACTAGAGAATTCAACAGTTGTGTAAAGTAAAAATACGTTAATGTACTAAGTAGTGTTTTTGGGTATCTGCACTTTACTTTACTATTCATATGTTTTACAATTTATACTTTTAATCATCTACATTCTTAAAGAAATAATGTACTTTTTACTCCTTACATTTTCCATGACATCCAAAAGTACTGGTTACATTTTGAATGCTTAGTAGGACAGGAAAATTGTCTAACTCATGCACTTATCAAGAGAACATCCCTGGTCCTCCCTACTGCCTCTGATCTTGTGACTCACTAAACACAAATGCTTTCTTAAATTATGTCTGAGTGTTGAACTGTCTGGTATATGTCTGGTTTGCTTAATATAAGACATTTTAAATGATTGATACTTAAGTGCATTTAAAACCAAATACTTTTAGACTTTTATTCAAGTAGTATTTTACTGGGTGACTCACTTTTACTTGAGTAATTAAAAAAAAAGTGAATCTTTACTTTTACTCAAGTATGAAAATGGTGTACTTTTTCCAGCACTGGAACTCATGCGTTTAGATATGGAAACATTGTAAAGAATATGAGTGTGAACAGTGAGAGAGAAAGTCAGGGAGAAAGTCAGAGAGAAAAAGAAAAAGGGGAGCTTTCAGTGGGCTACTGTTAGGCCTACTCATAATGCATCATATCAGGCCCATACAGGATTGCAGAAAAAGTACCAGAAAAAGTCTGGAGATCAAGGCAAGGGTTATATGCACAAAAACAGCATCTTGCATTTTATTGCATACCCTTATTTCACATGTAAAGAAGGAATAATACATGTATATTGCCTATTGTAATACATGTGTAATCAAATATTTATATTTATTGCCCTGAAGTTTGTAGACCTTTAAAAAAAGTACCTGGTAGGGTAACAGTTGAATACCCCTGCTATAGATCAATACATGCCATTATCCATTGTTTCATAAATGCAGGGTTGGGTAGGTTACTTTCTAAATGTAATCAATTAGTTATTAGTGACCTGTTCCAACATGTTTAGCAGTAACATAACTTTTGGAATACCCGAACTCGGTAATGTAATCTGATTACTTTCCTCCTTAAGAGTCATTAGGAGAAGTAAAAAAATCATCCAAATACATGTGGTGTGTTATCATAGTGGTCTCTGACTTGTGGTCAGACTGGCTCAGGTGCAACAAACTTAAACTTGCACTGTTTTTCATTGCTGAATTAAATGTCATTGACAAAACAGAAAGTTGTCATGATGTATTTTTTTCCCACAAGCATCCTTTCTGAATTTAAAAGTTTTCCTTTAGTTTTTCTGAAGTATATGTAATCTGATTACATTATTTTTGCTTATTACGTTACAGTTTTGTTATCAGATTACATGTGACCGATTAAATGTAATCAGTTACTCCCCAACCCTGCATTGACTTTTGTGCCAAGTGTTAACAACTAACCAACCATTATACAAGGTTGACATTATCAATACACGTAATAAAACGTTTTGGTAACATTAGGGCTTCCTGCTTCGAAGTGTTGAATGTCAACGTGCAAAACATTTTTAGGTCGTTTTTTTTTATTTGAAGGTTTTATTCTTCACTTTGCCAATTCCACTTAATAGGTGTACAGCACACATTATCAAGGTACACATTACACAGACCCTGGTTAATAAAATTAACTTATTTTGGGCACGGTTCCAAGCGGGACATCTGGTGGATGGGGTTACTAATGTAGACTACTAAGAGCTGTAACTGCTTTCCTAGTCCTGGAGCCAAGTAAAATTTTGGCCAAAGATATTGGCACCCTAGCACTTTTTTTCAAGTAACTTACAATTTTCCCTTGAAATAAGTTTAAATTTACCCAAGTATTTGGTTCCCACAACTCTTGATTTTACTGCTAATATTACAGAACCTTTTTAAATGTTTTATTCTGAACTTATTATATCCATTTAAATCAGAAAATAAACAGAAGGGCCTCCCGAGTGGGGCAGGAGTCTAAAGCACTGCATCACGGTGCTAGAGGCGTCACTACAGACCCGGGTTTGATTCTGGGCTGTATCACAATCGGCCATGATTGGGAGTCCCACAGGGCGGCGCACAATTGGCCCAGCGTTGTCTGGGTTAGGGGAGGGTTTGACCAAGGGAGAGGCTTTATTTGGCTCATTGCGTTCTAGCGACTCCTTGTATTTTTTATTTATTTTGGAGGTGGATCAACTTTAATATTGCAATTAGATTGTTGCTTCCATCAATGTAATTGTCTGCATAATTTCCAATCCACCATTTCCAATTGCCATATATTTTTGCCATATATTTGCTATTTCACAAAAGTTCTGAACCTATATACATTTTACAGACCCCATATGTTTTACATTTGTTATCTTGCCGTTATTAGACCCACCCTTCAGCTCCATTCAACCCCTCCCATCTATCTCTTAACACCATCCACATTGTCACTACTTCCACTGAAGTCGGTCCCTTTCCTTGTTCGGGCTGCATTCGGTGGTCGACGTCACCGGTCTTCTAGCCATCGACACTCCCACCTTTCATTTTCCATTCGTTTTGTCTTGTTTTCCCGTACACCTGGTTCACATTCCCTCATCAGACTAAATGTATATTACCCTCTGTTTCCCTGATGTCTGTGTGTGGAATTGTTCTTTGTGCAGGGTGTTACGCTACAGGCTGGCTTGCGCTAGGTTTGTTTCAAACCTAGGTTTGTTTGTTTTGTTTAATCTGCTTCATGATACCGTGGTTGTGCTTTGTGCTGCCTCACCTGTGCCTTTGGGCCAGGGTGTATATTAAAGTTCTCCTGTTATCACCCATCTCTGCTCTCCTACGCCTGACTTCCCGGCAACCAGTTACTCACCCCGTTACAGAATTCCACACAATCAATGGAGTCAGCAGAAGCGGGTACCATTGTGGGGGTAGAGGAGCACGTCCGGGAGCATTCGGCAATGCTTCACGTCCAGACTATGGACCGCTGGGAGAGACAGGGAGTCCCTCCAGCAGCCCCACCAGCACAACAGGGGTCTCCACTACTCGCCTCCCCTGCACCTGGTCCCAGGGGGATTCGTTTATCCCTTCACAGGGAGTTTGATGGGACGGCGGCACGCTGCCAGGGGTTCCTGCTGCAGCTGGACCTGTATCTGGGGACTGTCCACCCATCTCCTTCGGGACGTGAGAGGGTGTCCGCCCTCATCTCGTGCCTCTCGGGGAAAGCCCTGGAGAGGGCTAACGCCGTGTGGGTAGAAGGATATGTGGCGCTGGACCACTTCAAGGAGTTCACCCGCCGCTCTGCCCGCAAAGGTCACACTGCCGGTCTGTGTCGGGTTGGTTTGTCTGGGGGTCGAGGCAGCAGGCAGAGCGCTCTGGCATCATCCCAGGTGAGCTTGCACCATTCTCAACCAGAGCCCTCTGTTGCCCACCTGTTTTTGCAAGCCAACTTTCCTGAGTTTTCCCCGCATTCCCAACATAAGGCGCTCGTCGATTCAGGCACGGCTGGGAATTTTATCGACAGAGCATTCGCCCATAGTTTAGGGATCCCCATTGTTCCAGTGGTTAGGCCCTTTCCAGTTCACGCATTTGACAGTCGACCATTAGGGTCCGGCTTTATCATGGAGGCCACCACTCCTTTGGTCATGGTGACGCAAGGGGGTCACAGGGAGAGAATCAGTCTCTTCCTCATTGATTCTACTGTGTTTCCCGTGGTGCTAGGACTTCCCTGGTTAGCCTGTCATGACCTCACTGTTTCATGGCAACGGAGGGCTCTCACGGGGTGGCCGTGAGAGTGCTCGGGGAGGTGTTTGGGGGTTTCCATTGGTACTACTATGGTGGAAATTCCAGACCAGGTCTCCACCGTGCGCATTCCCCCCGAATATTCCGATTTGGCCTCGCCTTCTCCATGAAGAAGGCGACTCAATTACCACCCCATCATCGGGGGGATTGTGCGATAAACCCACAGGTAGACGCCACACTTACCAGGAGTCACGTGTATCCCCTGTCACAGGCTGAGACGGCGGCTATGGAGACATATGTCTCCGAATCTCTGCGTCAGGGGTACATTCGGTCCTCCACTTCACCCCTCCTCTTCAAGTTTTTTTTGTGAAGAAGAAGGAGGGAAGTCTGCGCCCGTGTATTGACTATCGAGCCCTTAACCAGATCACTGTGAAGTACAGTTACCCGCTACCTCTCATAGCCACAGCGATTGAGTCCATGCACGGGGCGCGCTTCTTCACTAAACTAGATCTCAGGAGCGCTTACAACCTGGTGCGTATCCAGGAGGGAGACGAGTGGAAGACAGTGTTCAGTACCACCTCAGGGCATTATGAGTACCTTGTCATGCCGTACGGGTTCATGAATGCTCTGTCAATCTTCCAAGCCTTTGTGGACAAGATTTTCAGAGACCTACACGGACAGGGTGTAGTGGTGTATATTGATGACATTCTGATATACTCCGCTGCATGCGCCGAGCATGTGTCCTTGGTGCACAAGGTGCTTGGTCGACTGTTGTTGTATGATCTGTATGTTAAGGCTGAGAAATGCATGTTCTTCCAACAGTCCGTCTCCTTCCTAGGATACCGCATTTCCACCTCAGGGGTGGAGATGGAGAGTGACCGCATTTCAGCCGTGTGTAATTGGCCGACTCCCACCACTGTAAAGGACGTGCAGCGTTTTTTAGGGTTTGCCAATTACTACCAGAGGTTTATCCGGGGTTTTGGTCAGGTAGCGCCCCCCATTACCTCACTGCTGAAGGGGGGCCCGGTGCGTTTGCAGTGGTCGGCTGAGGCGGACAGGGCTTTTGGTCACCTAAGGGCACTGTTTACCTCGGCTCCCGTGCTGGCCCATCTGGATCCCTCTTTGGCGTTCACTGTGGAGGTGGACGCGTCCGAGGCTGGGATTAGGAGCCATGCACTCTCAGCGCTCGGGTACGCCACCGAAGCTCCTCCCCTGTGCCTCCTTCTCGAAGAAGCTCAGCCCGGTGGAGCAAAACTATGATGTGGGGGACCGGGAGCTGTTGGCTGTGGTCAAGGCGTTGAAGGCGTGGAGACATTGGCTTGAGGGGGCTCAACACCCTTTTCTCATCTAGACTGACCACCGCAACCTAGAGTACATCCAGGCAGCGAGGAGACTGAATCCTTGTCAGGCAAGGTGGGCCATGTTTTGTTTTCACCTTTTCTTTCAGACCAGGTTCCCAGAATGTTAAGGCAGACGCACTGTCCTGGCTGTATGACACAGAGGAGCGGCCCATGGATCCTTACCATACTCCCGGCCTCCTGCCTGGTGGAGCCGGTAGTATGGGAGCTGGACGCGGACATTGAGCGGGCATTACGTGCAGAGCCCGCTCTCCTCCAGTGTCCCGCTGGCCGTCTGTATGTTCCGTCTGCTGTCCGTGATCTATTGGGCCCGCACTTCACCCTCTTCTGGTCATCCAGGCATCGATCGGACGGTGCACTGTCTGAGTGGGAAGTACTGGTGGTCCACCTCGTCAAAGGACATGAGGGTTTATGTTTCCTCCTGCTCGGTGTGCGTCCAGTGGAAGGCTCCTAGGCACCTGCCCACAGGTAAGCTACACCCTTACCCGTTCCACAACGGCCTTGATCGCATCTGTCGGTCGATTTCCTCACCAATCTTCCTCGTTGTTGACCGGTTTTCCAAGTCCTGCCGTCTCTTCCCTCTGCCCAGTCTCTCTACGGCCCTACAGACTGCAGAGGCCTTGTTTACACACGTCTTCCGGCAATACAGGGTGCCTGAGGATATAGTGTCTGATCGGGGTCCCAAGAGGACGTTCATTGAACGTCTTGAGGTCTCAATCAGCCTTACCTCAGGTTTTCACCCCGAGAGTAATGTGCAGTTGGAGAGAGTGAACCAGGATGTGGGTAGGTTTCTGTGGTCTTATTGTCAGGACCGGCCGGGGGAGTGGGCGGCGTTCGTGCCCTGGGCCGAGATGGCTCAGAACTCGCTCCGCCACTCCTCCACTAACCTCTCGCCTCTCGCCCAGTACCAGCCGGTTCTGGCGCATTGGCATCAGAGTCAGACCGAGGCTCCTGCGGTGGACGACTGGTTCAGGCGCGCAGAGGAGACCTGGGACGCCGCCCATGTTCACCTCCAGAAGGCCAGCGCAGACCGTCACTGCAGTGAGGCCCCGGTGGTACTGTAAGTCCCTCTCCTTGTTCGGGCGGCATTTGGTGGTCGACTTCACCGGTCTTCTAGCCAACGTCAGGCTGGCTTGCGCTAGGTTTGTTTCAAACCTAGGTTTGTTTGTTTTGTTTAATCTGCTTCATGTTACCGTGGTTGTGCTTTGTGCTGCCTCGCCTGTGCCTTTGGGCCAGGGTGTATATTAAAGTTCTCCTGTTATCACCCATCTCTGCTCTCCTACGCCTGACTTCCCGGCAACCAGTTACTCACCCCGTTACACATATTGGATTTCTATTTGCCATATATTTTTAAACTGTGCTGTGATGCTTCACAAAAGTATTGAACCTTTCTATTCTCATAGTTTCTACAGATTGTAAAATAATTTATATTATTGATCGATTGACTATGACTTTTCAAATCACCCAGTATTGATATCTGCAGCGTTAGCTCCAGGTAAATGTTGCGATTCTTCAGCCTTCCCTGGACCTGTGAACAAAAATGAGCTACATATGGACAGTACCAAAATAAATTATCTAATGACTCTTGCCTCCTCGCAGCAAAATCTTCAGAGCTGGGAAGATTGTATCCCCCATATATATAACATTCTATTAGTTGCAATAATTTTGTATAATAATTTCAATTGAAAAATTCTGTTTTGAATCCGGTGTCATTTTGTGTGTCAATTCATAAACCACGTGCCATGGAATCGGCACATCAGAAATATCTTCCTGCACCTTTGTACTGGTAGTTTGGCCCACTCCTCTTGTGCAAACTGCTCCAGTTCTCCCAGATTAGAAGGGGGCCTTCTCCCAACTGCTGTTTTCAGATTTCTCCAAGTTTTAAATGGGATTTAGATCTGGACTCATTGCTGGCCACTTCAGAACAGTCCAGTGTTTTGTCTTGAACCCATCCTGTGTACTTTTTGAAGTGCGTTTGGGGTTATTGTCCTGCTGGAAGACCCAGGACCTTTGACAGAGATCCAGCTTTTTGACACTGGGTCCAACATTGGGTCCAACATTGCACTCCAAAATACCTTGGTATTCTCCTGATTTCATGATGCCATGCACACGTTCAAGGAACCCAGTGCCAGAGGCAGCAAAGCAACCCCAAAACATCACTGAACCTCCTCCATGTTTGACTGTAGGGAAGTTGTTATTTTATCTGAAGGCTTCATTTTGTTTTCTGTGAACAAAGAGATGGTGTGCTTTACCAAAAAGCTCTATTTTGGTCTCATCTCATCAAGATTTTGGCATGTTGAGGTGTGTTTTGGCTTGATGGGCTCCCAAATAATTTAGGAGCTCTTTTCAGCCGGTACAGGAAGCTGCCTTCTTTCCTGTTAAGTCTATCCCGTGATTGGTCTGTGAGCTGAGGAGTATTTCCATGGCATAAGCATAGATAACATGGCCTGGAGCACAAAGAACAACAACCCAGCCCAATGTGGGGAATATAGGACTATTGTGATAAGAGAACTACTCTAGTGGGTAGACGCCTTCTAGTGTTAATCTATGTAGGCTGGCGGTTTTTCCCCATAGGAATGAAAGGCCACAAGGGAATGCATTAAAAGTACATTATGATTCCTCTTGTTAAATCTCTCTCTCTCACTCACACACTCACACACTCACACACTCACACACACGTAAGAAGCAGGAATGCACATCTGATATTGAAGAGAGATCTTACTACACATATTTTACTAATGTCAAGAGCGCCCCCCTCTCTCTCTCTCTCTCCCTCCCTCCCTCTCATATATACACTGAGTGTACAAAACATTAGGAACGCCTGCTCTTTCCATGACATAGACTGACCAGGTGAATCCAGGTGAAAGCTATGATCCATTATTGATGACACTTGTTAAATTCACTTCAATCAGTGTAGATGAACAGGAGGAAATAAGTTATAGAATGTTTTTAAGCCTTGAGACAATTCAGACATGTATTGTTTATGTGTACCATTCAGAGGGTGGTCCACCACCGAAAGGACATCCAGCCAACTTGACAACTGTGGGAAGCATTGGAGTCAATATTAGGAAGGTGTTTCTGATGTTTGGTAGACTCCGTGCATTATTTTTCCAAATTTTGTTACGTTGCAACCTTATTCTAAAATGGATTAAATCGTTTTGTTCCTTCATCAATCTACACACAATTCCCCATAATGACAAAGCAAAAAATGTTTTTTTAGAAAAAAATGTTTTTCAAAAAAGTCAAGGGGTCTGAATACTTCCCGAATGCACTGTATCCTTCACTGGTTGTTACAACCCTCAGTGCTTGTGCTGCAGTAACATTTGTGACCAGAATTTGGCTACCATAGATTTATGGGAAATGTAATAGTTTATTTGGTATGTTAATTAATAGATGATGACTTGTTCAGGGTAGATTAGGACAGCACAGTAGGCTAGGCCATGAAGTAAACATGTTTTTTTTTTAAATAAAGGGATTTCTACAGCCCCCTCCTCAAATGACAGGAGAGGAGGAATTCAGTTATTTTCAAACGGAATTCCTCCTCTTAAAACAATCAGTCACTACTTTGTCTGGTGATCCGAGATAAAATAGGAAATTAGATCATCATGTGCGCTGACTTAACCCTGCCGCAAGAGAAAGAGAAAGAAAAACAGAAGAAAAAAAGGAGACACAATCTCAGTCATTCTCCGCCACAGACTTTAAACTCTCATCTGTAAACCATATTAGGAAATGTGTGGTTGTCGTGTCACTCCAGTAGGCAGCCCACTATAGGGCGAGAGGCAACGAACAATGTGTATTCAGCTCGCCTTCGCGGCTCACGCCTACTGATAACTGTTGGACATGTGACTCAAGAAGGTCAGGTCAGGTCAGTCTCTGTCTGACACAATGGACGTTTAGAGAGAAAATTAAACAATAACCCAGTGCAACCTGTTCTGGTAAATCAGATAATTTATCCACAGACATTAAATAGGCGTAGATTTTCAGGCTTACTTCCCAGAATGACCTATTCAGCAAAAGCTTGTGTTGCCCCTATTGCCTTGCCCTAGGCCTCTCTCAAAGTAAAAGGTGTTTACAGATAACGGACATTAATTTGTTGCCATTGAAACAAGAGGCACAACTTTGTAAATTGTTGTAGCCTACTTTTTCTTGTAAACGTGCACTGGTTCAGGTGTTTCCCAATAGACCTCGGTACAAAGTTTACGTTTGTAGTCGGCCTACATCAGGGATGGGCAAAACTTTTGGCTCAAGGGCCACGTCGGGATTTCAAAATTCAATGGAGGGCTGCACAGATTTCTTGGACGTAATTGTTTGTCATAATCAATCAAATGTATTAAATTGAATGTTTTCCTCATCAATCTACACATAATCCCCCATAATGACAAAGCTAAAACAGATTTTTACAAATTTTCGCTAATTTATAAAAAATTCAAAACTGAAATATCACATTTACATACAGTACCAATCAAAAGCTTGGACACACCTAGTCATTCAAGTGTTTTTCTTTATTTTTACTATTTTCACTATTGTTCTACAATGTAGAAGACATCAAAACTATGAAATAGCACATATGGAATCATGAAGAAACCAAAAAAGTGTTCAACATATGAAAATATATTTTAGATGAAATTCACTGACCTTCAATGTAGCAGAATGTTTTTGGTACCCTTCCCCAGATCTGTGCCTCGACACAATTCCTTCGACCTCATGGCTTGGTTTTTGCTCTGACATGCACTGTCAACTGTGGTACTTATATAGACAGGTGTGTGCCTTTCCAAATCCAATCAATTTAATTTACCACAGGTGGACCATCAAGTTGTAGAAACATTTCAAGGATGATCAATGTAAACAGGATGCACCTGAGCTCAATTTCGAGTCTCATAGCAAAGGGTCTGAATACTTATGTAAATAAGGTATTTCTGTTTTTATTTTTTAATACATTTGCAAAAATTAAAAAATATATATTTTTGCTTTGTCATTATTGGGTATTGTGAGTAGATTGCTGAGGATTTCTTTTAAATTCCATTTTAGAATAAGGCTGTAACATAACAAAATGTGGAAAAAGTCAAGGGGTATGAAAACTTTCCGAAGGCACTGTAGGTACATTATCGTTTCTACATACTTTCTATTTAGTTTTAGAAATACCTGCTATGCTGATGTGGTAACATAACATCTACCATACACTGTAAATACCTGCCATGCTGATGCGGTAACATAACAGCTACCATATAACATGTTATGCTAATGAGGGAACATTATAAAACACTACCCTATAAATAGCAGCTTTACAGATGAGGTCATGTTATAGACTATACTATATAAATACCTGCTATGCTGATAGGTGAGAGAGATGCAATATGAATTATAGAGTTTCCAAGATGAAGTGATGATCCATTCAGACCAGCCTTACTGGTTGAACTTTCGCAACTACATTATATGTACTGATGAAAAGTACTTCTCAACAAGGAACTATGAAGATAGCTCTAGGGCTACAGTTTTTTCTGCAATGTGCTCAATAAATATTTAACAGCCATTCACACCTGCATTTACAGTAAGCCACAATATACAACCCAGTTCCTGTCCAATATATCACCCTACATTGGCCCATAAAAATGTTGTTGTCAGTTAACAAAACAACAGAGGCCACTTGTTATTGCAATACAGGCAGGGTGCGTATAGCATAGCGACATCCTGAGGAAGTAGTTTCCCATAACAGTTTCCCATAACTTACACTAACGACCCGTCAAAGGCGGCCATCTTGGACGCAGTGTTGTGTTGTTGAGTTTATGGGGGTGCATTTGAATGTTTCCGATCAACTTTGACCAATTGGCCTAAAGTAAAAATATCACAATAAGCAATGGTGGAAAAAGTACCCAATTGTCATAATTGAGTAAAAGTTAAGATACCCCAATAGAAAATGACAAATGAAAAAGTGAAAGTCACCCAGTAAAATACTACTTGAGTAAAAGTCTAGTACTTAAGTATCAAAAGTCAAAGTATAAATCATTTCAAATTCCTTACATAAAAAAACACCACTTTTTCACCACAAATTAAGCATGTGTGTTTAGTGAGTCTGCCAGATCAGCGGCAGTAGGGATGACCATGGATGTTCTCTAGATAAGTGTGTAAATTGGACAATTTTCCTGTCCTGCTAAGCATTCAAAATATACAGAGTACTTTTGGGTGTCAGGGAAAATATATGGTTTCAAAATTACATTATTTTCTTTAGAAATGTAGTGAAGTAAAAATAAAATATGTAGTGAAGTAAAAATATAAATAGTGAAGTAAAGATACCACAAAAAAACGACTTAAGTTGTACTTTAAAGTATTTTTCTTAAGTACTTTACACCACTGACAATAAGTGATGTGAAACAACGATTTATATATACGCTTTTACGCTCATTCCTCAGAATGCAAAAACAACATTTCCTTTTGGGAAGGGACAAGGATGTTTAGGGATTGGCTAGCGGCCAAGCGCAGGCCTGTTGTGCTTAGTATTCTACTGAATGGAGTGTTTGGTGGGGCGAGCGGGAACCTTAAGTTTAATTTTTTGAAGACATCTCAGGGGTATACTACAAAGCAGCGTCAATGAGTTAGCCAGCTAAATTTGACAAACAACCAGAAATAACTATTGATTTTCTGATTCATTAAGAAAGCTTAGATATGTGTTTTTGGTTGTCAAGTCAATTAGACCATACCTATTTCAAGCTTATCCTCCTAAAAAATAAAAAGTTATTTCAGAATATTTAGCCATTTAGCTGGCTAACTCATTGATTCTGATTTGAAGTACACTCTCTGGACTGGGACTGGGCATTGTTATCACTAAATTCAATAGAAACCGATTGAGGGTTTGAGGGGCGGGGGGAGATTAAGTGGTCACACACACTCACGCGCATGCACAAGCACACATACACACATGCAAGCACACACATACACACACTCTCTCTCAATACTGGCAAAATGTTCTAATTACTAGGTTATCCTGCATGGCTAACTGGTAACCCGACATACACGGTTGTCCTCAACAGACCTTGGTGGTCAGATTCAGTGGAAGCCTGGGTCTAACTAGCTCTCACAGTCTCATGTCAGAATTAGACATTCATCCGTGTTTTTCAAATGTCAAATTTCTAAGTTGTTCCAACGTCAAATTTCTATGTGTTTAAGGTTACTTAACTACACATTTTTAAGGTTTGGGTTAAGTTTAGGCATTAACTCCGAGATTTTAAGGTTGGGTATTAACTCCGAATGGTTAAGGTAAGGGTTAAAGTTTGAGATAGGCTGAAAACAAAACTCTCAAAAACAAGTTTCTATTGCTGGATTCGAACATGCAACCTTTGGTACCAGAGGTTCAAGGTCTACTTGAAGGTAACAGCGCTCACTGTTGCCCCTAGTGGCCGGTTTCAACGTCATTCCCAGACGTCCTCAGACATGGAGAGACATCGAATACTGACTTGCATCAAGGGTGACCTGGCTGCACTCAAAACTAATATCCTGTATTACTATATTTTAAACAACAGGTGGATCTAATCATGGATGCTGATTGGTTAAAACCACATTCCAGTCGGTTTCTTTTCCACAAGTTATCACCGCCTAAAATCTATGACGTTGAAATGCCTATTTACTCTGTTTCATCTGATTGCGAAATCCGCTATCTCATCAGCTCAGCAATGTATATGCTAGAACTACACTGTAAAAAGCATCTAGACATGATCTCCCATTTATTTTAGACTAGCATTTGGTTTGCAACAGCAGAGATTTGTTGGCTGATCAATATGAGCTTGTGACAACTGTACAACTCTAACCCTCAAAGTGTTCTCTAACCACTCTCCACAAAAGTAGTGTTTGTTAGTCTTAACAGGCTGTTGATGGGTAGGGAAGTACAATTAATCATTTGAGATCATTTGAATGTCATTGATTATCTCATGAGTGTGTGTATCTTCACACTTCACACATGAATCTAAGTCATTCTTAATCACCTGAACTAGTGCCATTATGCTCTGGTCAAATGTACATTCCGTTTTGTTTTGTAAAGTTGCAATATATTGATGTTTTTCCTATTATTTCCCAAAAGCCAAGATGTCAGATCAAACTTCTACTTGTTGAGAACTGTAAGTAGAATTAATAAAAGCGTGGCAGATGCTCTGATTGGATAAAAAAAATGGAAAATGGATTTGGGATAAAATCTCCCATTCACAATGTATTTTTTTACGGCTCATTTGTTCCCTTCTGTCAACAATCTCAGCGTGTTCTTTTAGCACTGATGTCCAAATATGTATTGATGGAAACATGAGATAACAGAATACTGGATTGTTGCTGCTACCGTGGGTGTCAACTCAACTCATTTTATCTACACAACGTCTTGTTAACATATTGTTCCACTAAAAAGAGCCCCTGTGTGGTTCTCAAAAAAGCTTCAATCTCATTATCTTTTGCTTCAGAGATGCAGGAAGTTGCTGCTTGGAGCTGGAAACAAAAACAGAGGTTACTGACCTCCTTGATATGACTGTAGACACGGTTTCATGATGGATTTAGCCACCCATCGCAACCAGTTTCAACCAGCAAATACTCTGGTGTGAGTTTCCTGAAAGCTTCGTACCACTAAGTTCATCTTTCGCCCATTGCCTTAACCCCTGTTTTTGGATTGTCAATTCACAGCCTTCCTCTTCTTCTTTTTTTGGGATTGGGTTGGCGGATCACATGAAACATTTGTGATACAAAAATAAAAAAGGAAATGGGGAAAAGGAAAACAATTGCACCACCAACTAACCCTACACCTATATACCACTATTTCATAGAAATAAAATCACCACCCCATTCCACTACTTTGACCGTAACTGATCCCACACCAAGCCAACGGCCTGGGAGGATGGGACAACACCCCTCATCACACCGTGTAACTCTTCTGAAGTCAAATCTCGTATACCCAAATACTTCTCTGCAGCTGCCACCACAATATCTATCTTCTGTGATTTACGCTCCATTTCCGCGGTACAGTTGATAACTATTGCTATAAAACACTAAAAAACTGACCTTACTGAAGCATAAAGGAATTGTTGCCCTATTCCTCTGTGCTGGCACAAATCTACTACTCCCTGGGATCCTTTCAGGCTCCCTCACCCTTGACCCATCCTCCTCTACTTTCTCCACTGCCTCAGCATATGATACCTTCTGCACTACTCTGGCAACCTCAACCTCAACCTGCCTCTCTCACACCTGACACTTCCGGATCCCCAGCAACATGAGCACCCCTACTGTTGACACACACAACTTTATACACGGAAACTACACAATCCTCTGTCCCATGTCCTCCTGCACACTTCCCACATCTTGGAATCTCCCTCCTACATACTGCTGTGATATGACCATAAATGTTGCACCTGAAACACTGCAGTAGATTCGGCACAAAAGCTCTAACATGATAACTGATATCCTAGCATGGCTTTGTTTGGTTAGAGACTCTGACTCTAACTCAAAACACAAAAGGACTGACTCTGTTCCACCATGCTTCCCACCAGGCCTGCGTCGCGCCAAATGGCAGGCGTCACAAACACCATGAATTTTCAACTTCAATTCCTCCACCTCCACACTTAACGCTACCCCAGAAATCACTACTTTCAATGGTGCCCTGTTCCTAAGAGCAAATCAAGAAACAGATCTTGACCCAAGTTGCGTGACAATTCACATCCTAGCCAGTTCTGCTCTGTTTCATTGGTAGAGCTGAAATCATGTTAGTTTAGTGGGTGGGTGGGTATGGTAGATGGTTCATAGCGTCATCGGTGCCTAATAATAGTTCCACTGTGTACTGTAAGGTACTTTGGTGGGTGTGACTTCCAAAACTTAACAGTTCCTGCTGGGCCAAACCCAGATTAAACAGGGGCGCACTGTTCCTCTCTGAAACACACACGCACATACACACGGAACCATATAGCGTTTTCCATCACCTCAGCTCGAATGCCCCCCAACATAAAAAGATGAAAAAGAACATAGAAACTATGGTAAATAACCCTGATTAGCAAGAGGCTATAGATGATGCAATGTACTGATGGGCAGTAGTGGTTTTCAGATGTTTGCTATGGCTATAGACCTAGGCTACTGCAGTTTGTTGTCTGAGTCACTGTATTGTCCCAAATTTTTTTTGTGTATTTGTTTTCATTGAAAGAGCTAGGCTAATGGCCTAATTGGGGAGGCAGGGTAGCCTAGTGGTTAGAGCGTTGGACGCAAGTTCAGACCCCCGAGCTGACAAGGTACAAATCTGTCGTTCTGCCCCTGAACAGGCAGTTAACCCACTGTTCCCAGGCAGTCATTGAAAATAAGAATTTGTTCTTAACTGACTTGCCTAGTTAAATAAAGGTAAAATATAATGTTACGGGAATGTGTCCATAATTATGTTATCAGTCATTTACTTTCTATTTGTTTATGACACACAGTGACTGAGGTGTTTTCCTTCTTTGTCCTCTTTATCAAGTCAATGCATCTTTAGTTATGTGTGCATTTATGTATATAGGCTATACCAGCATTCCCCTATAGTAAGCCCTAACATTGCCTCCAGGTACTATTTGTCTTGGCTTTGTATTTTCTCTTCTTTCTCTGCTCAAAGCCCTATAGTTTTCCCCTTATCCCATTGTGCGCCTTTCACTCAGTCACAAACACACACACATTTCTCCCACCTTTCACTCACACACTCAAAACCCCCTCAAAGACGCAAATGCTCGTCCACTTGCATAGTAGGCCGGAGGCGCGCCCACGCTGTTCATAAGCGCAGCTCGGGAAGGCGTCACCACATTAAAGTTGAGCGGATGAGTATCACACACGCCGACGAGGAAAGCACGAGTTTTTAGTTCCGAACAGTCATAATATCCTAAATTGTGCTACGTTCTTTTTTAGTTTTAGTTCATAAAATACATTACTGGAATGTATCGTGAATCTTGAGCAGGCAATGCCAAACGAAGCTTTGGGTCAGAATTGTTATGTTTTTAAACGAGACGCGCATTTTGGTTGATCTTATATATAAGTATTACAATAATTGAGAAAACAACCGTGCTGAAGCAGAAACCGTTCATTTGCATCCAGTCAGTTGTGAAGACGGGCACTCTTCTTTGAAGCGCCACAGGACATCATTTGCATGAAACTGAAGCCAGGTAAGATGCGTAATTGTTTTTCACTCTATTGAACTAAAGGGATTTTTCAGCCCGTTTTGGGATTTCAGTTGATGGTACGGACCACAGCTGGCTCCATGTGATCTACAATCCCGACACCCTGTTTAAACGTTTAGAAAGGTACATAATCGTGTATATCTTGCTCATATGAAAGGCAAAGTCAAATGTTTCCAAAACCATATAGCGTGCGAGGCATATTTGCGTTTAGACTCACTCAAGGCAAAATGATGGGACGTAAAGACAAGACAAGAATAAAGACAAGACACCAATGTCAAGTTCAATAGCCTTGTTTAAGCATTGTACAAATCCCTACACACGGAGTCCGGGGAACAGCCCAGCTCGTCGATTACCTATCAACCAGATTCACTAACAGTCTCCACTGTCATGTAATGTAATTTGAGTCATGAGAAGGGAAACTGACAAACCAATTTCATGTGACTAATACTATTTTTCAGAATGAAAATTATTCGACCACGATGGCAATTTGTGGCATTTCCGAAGTACAAGCATTTACCAATAAATCAAGTTGCCTTATCCTTTGGTGCATATTGAATGTGTTAGAATTTGTGGAGTCATTGGAACGTCAATGTGCTGCTGACTTTTCCATGGCTCATAATCGGGGCCATCTAGTAAAGACGCTCTACTGAAGGGAAACCCGCTTATGTCCTCGGTGCATAATGGCATTTCAACAACTCTCCATATTTCCCAGTCTGCACAGACACACAGACCTTACTGTCTGCCACTAGGGCAGTACAGTACATCAGATAATATCCTCTGGGATTTGTCACATTGCTCTATTTACTCATGGGCATTCTTGATCCTATTAAAAAGCACTGTGCAGAAAAATGCAGCCTGACCACATTCTGAACATGGTTACGATCGGCGTTACTGTATGTGTACATGTTCACCTGTATCTGCCATCTACCAGTTTGTAGACATGCCAAAAGAACTGAACATATTTACTGTGGAAGATTACTTAACTTGTAGCCTGGGGTGGGGTGAGAAGAGGTCTGTTTTTGTGTGTGTGATAACACTATTTCTGATGTCTAGGTCTCTTGACATCTCACCAAAGCATGCCATTTATTTTTTTTAGGAGGATAAATATTATGTGTGGCAGGGTAGAAAGCGAAGCTGTTTCCTGAGAAGTGGGCTTGCCTAACAATGGCCATCATCTTGGCACAGTCGGCGGTTCGCAGTCAAAGCAACATCTGAGGGAGACTGTAGGATATGGAGAGAATGGCAGAGAAAAGAGAAGGGAGGGGGGGGAGAAAGTGCCTAACAATGGCTGGGGCCGTACAGCTCACACAATGTGCCAAGAGGAGAGTGGTGTTTTTGGGACATTCTTAAGACAATGGGAGAGCTATGTCCAGCTGGTGACGCTTAACCTCCGTTAGACAGTCCATTGTTTGGGTCTCATTGGCTCTTATGTAGTGTCTAGTTGTAACACAAGTCCGGTCAAGTCAATGCTATGAATTCTAGAACTTGCAGTAAGTACACGTCAAATCACTTAAGATTTGTATTGTAAAAAACAACAACTTTTTGTCTTCTAAGCCTACAGATCATGTGCTTGAGGTGAAGGGTAAGCCTATGACAGCCTTGGTGTTAATATGGGGAGGGGAGGGGGGGATACACCTCCACTGGACTGTCATTTGATTAGCTGTTTTTCCAGCTCAGCAGCTAGGTTGAGCTGGGTTTATTAAGACGAGGCACAGTAACTGTTAAATATTTGATGGTTCTGTACTGAATCTAGTGAGTGAATATTGATTGACTGGCTCTTGGTTGTTTTTCCACAACCCAGTTCATTGTGTCCTAACAGTCCCCTTTAACTACTGACACGTGTCCACTCTGCATAATACGCTTAAAAGAATAGTTCACCTCTCAACAACAACAAAAAATATATATTTATTTTTAGTAAAATCTCTCGAACCGTGTGTCCATATTCCACATTATAACTTATGTTATGGTGTTGGCAATTCATGTGTGATTTGTGGTAATGTATTTAACTAGGCTGCAATTTGTCTTTCTCTGTATTCCAGATCAAAACGTTGACTCCTCCAACTGTACTCGATTCAAAGAGAAAGTGGGAAATCCAACTAGGAAAAGGACTGAAGACCACGACACCTGTGCCACATCTACCACTAACCCCCCCTTGACCCCTTCAAAACCCACCCTCCTGTCCACTATGTCTCTCAATACCTTCCACCTGATGGAGACCCTCAAGAAATCCCCGGCGGCTTTACGCCGCCGTTTCCGCCGTGACCGCACAGAGTCCCTCTCCCACGGCGATCCGCTATTCAAGGTCCACTACCTGGGCACTGAGAAAATCTTCTCCCTGGATCGAGAGCAGGCCCAGGATGCCATAGCCCGTCTGCTCGACGGGGCCGCAAATGGAAAGAAGCTGAGCAAAGACCACGCCTTGGTTGTTCGTCCACGCTATGTCGAAGTCAAAGAGCTCAGCACAGGACGCCAGCTCACTAAGACGTACCTCCAGGACATCGCCTACTGCGCGGCCGACGCCACCAGACCCAACGTGTTTCTGTACATCTGTAAGCAGCGTGGGCAACAGCTGCAGTGCCGGGTGTTCTGGTGCAGCCGGGCAGAGCGGGCACGGGACATGACGGCCTGTCTGGCACACTCCTTCCAGAGGGCACTGAGTGACTGGCAGGGGGATGGCGGAAGTACCGGTACACTGACTCCAGAAAAGGTTGGGGTGAAGGAGGGAGAGGATATGCCCACCACCCCTAATAGCTCCAAAAACTCCATGCTAACAGCTAGCTTAAGACGAGGTGAACATGGCCTGAGCACCTGATACACTGAAACATTCAATTGAAATCAATAGAAACCAACATTTTTAGGCAGGCAATCCCCTTACCGCCTATCAGTAGGGGAAACTTTCAAAGGGATCAATTGATAGTCTTCAGTTAACGCATGAATATGTATGTACCTGTATTTGCACATTTCACTGTCTTTTTCTTGAGAGTTGTATGTGCTTAAAATCAAGCCCAGTCAGCACATTTAACACCCTCTCTCACTCCTGTGTCTGTTTGCAGTCCGTTGGAAGAAGAGGAGGTCCCTGTCTCGCAGTCCACTGAGTGCCATGATCAGGAAGAGATCCACCTCAGACATCTGGCACTGAGACAACTGATCCCCAGCATGACACTAAACTGATGACACCCACAGAGACTAGTTACAGCACGTAGGGAGGGAGGGAAGAGACGAGGGATTGAAAGAACCCACCACTACTGGACTCAACAGGACTGAAGGGTGAGAGAAGGAGATTAGTGCTGGACTTTCTTTTAAATGGGACATTGCCTTAGTAAGTCTACAGTACAGTTCATGACTGAAATGAACATTTAGCCTACAAACCGGGACAGTTCATGACTAGCTGCCTTGGAAGACCTGGGAACAAGGCATTGGGTTGATGGTGTGGTACTGTAAGCTGTTTCCAGCATTCACCTCCGTTGCCTTGTGACTTGCTTTCACTGTTGGAAAGCTTCAATGCTAAACTGCTAATATCCATTGCCATTCCAAGGCACTTGTTTTCTAGTGGCCTTGCTACTCTAAACTGCCAGTTATGCTTTCGAAGAAAGGAGCACATGGTCTTGTGTGCCTTTTATAACTAGGTAAGGATATGACCAAATATATCCCCAAACCACAATCTTCTCTCAATGCAATGCTGGGTATGGGCTGGAATGGTTGAAACTGGTTACAGTCATAGCAATGATGGTTGTTTTTTTTATAGTTTAAAAAAAATGTATTTCAAATAAGTTTTTGTTGTTAGCTTATGGATCATCAGCCTGTACCTTTTTTTTTTTTTTTTAAGGGGCGAGGAACTTTGTTTGAGCTGACCCTGCAATGTGAGCTCCATGTTGGTCTTGGGAGAGGTGTTACAAAGTGTGTGTGTGAGGATTCATGGGGCATAAAGGGTTCATTTGAGCCGACCATAGAAGAACATCTGCTGAGTTGTCGTAGGTACATGGTAGGCTGTGTTTATAGGCAGAACTGTAATTAAGGCTATAAGACATGAGAACCCAGGGTTTATCGTGTGAATAACTCACGACTAAGACCCAACATGGAGGATCAGGGAAACGGCCATTAGGAGGATGTTATTCACGATAATTCCTGGGGCCTGATTGCTTTTATAAAACGGTTACCATTTTTTTTTTTAAAGATGTGTTTTCATTCAATGTTATTTTAATGAGTAAATGTGTTTTATTTCATCCTTCCACCATGGCGATCTAGCCTGAGCAAAAGCCAGTTGTTAGTTCTGAAATAATGAAGTAGCTAGCCAAATGAGCTGGTCATCCAAAAAAGGTTGCCATGCAGGCTAGCTACTTTTCCTTTGCTAGTTAGCTAACTAAAGCTGACACTATCACATCAAGCAGCTGAAATAATGGCAAACTATGTGCATTTTAGTTTGTTTTACCTTTGTTTCTATTGCCATTTCTTTTGACATATCCATTGTTATGACCCTTTATAAATAAATTTTCCTGACTAAGAGAAGCTGTCAGTCTTGTCACTCGCAAGTATAACCTGCAACATCGTTGCACAAGTCGGGGGCAAGCAGCAAGGTTTAGACAAACCCAAACTGTTGCAAACTAAATGCTAGCCTAGTAGTGTGGGGAAATAATGTTTTAACACTATTTTACAGGAGAAATGAAGTTTATAAATTGCCTGGCTGGGCTGTGGAATTCTAATGGAACTGTTAAAGGGAAAATCAAATGATGATGTGGCCAGTCATTGACAGTGCATTTTATTCCAAGACTATGCTAACTCTGTCTTCACAAATATTCTGAATTTGAATGAGCCTCACGGCTTATGTATACTATAGATGCAATATCAACCTACTTATTCACACTAAATCCTCCCTTACAGGCGTTAGTGTTTGCTAGAACAGTTTTTTTTCTCATAATGATGAACCAGTTAGATTTATATTATTAGCAGTTTATTTGGAAAAATCACTCATCTGTGATCCTCACTATTCCGGTGTATGCAAAGTAGTAAAGTTTTTGTCACATATACCGGATAGGTGTAGTGAAATGTGTTCCCCGGGTCAGATATAGTAGTTCAGCAGCCCTGGAGAAAATTAGGTGTAAGTGTCTAGTTCAAGGGCACATCGACAGATTTTTCACATTGGCGGCTCAGGTATTCAAACCAGCGACCTTTCACTTACTGGCCCAACGCTCTAACCGCTAGGCTACCTCTGTTCCTCTGTGGGGCAGGAACGTTGGTTTGAACTGTTCGGGAACTTCTGTCGTGCTCCTGCATTCCAATGGGGACACTAGAGTTCACAAATCCTCATTGGCCCCGCCCCCAACCTCTCCTCTCTGTCTGGCCTAACCTACTGTAACCTCATGACTTTGCATGTTTCATAGCATTAGTGTTAGTGTGGCCCCAAGCTCAAATACCTGTTTCTCTTACACACGCTCTCTTGCGCCTCACACACTTCCCCACATCTGCTTATTCCATACATTAAAGACATCTATACTCAGGCAACCATTATGAAAAGGTCACATTACATCCCAGCTTAATTTCTCGACGAGATACTACAGTATGCAGTATTGTATAATTTAGTTTCATGACAGCTGACTGGTGTTTTGTGTAGAGTTTACACAGGAGACTGCTTGTCTACGAATGGGGTGGTATGGGGGCTATTCTACATTTGAGCCCCTACCTATCCTCGGGCCAACCCCCCCCACACACACACACATTACACCTTACCATTTTAGTGACAAATAAACAAAAGGTTAGCGATGGCTATCTGCATGTTTTACAGTAAAAGGTGCCTCTGTTTTAAAATGTTATTTGACTTGACAGGTTATGCCATTGATGTCAATGGATGTTTGTTTAACCATTTATTTTTAATGACTGTATTCTGATGTATCTCAAACTACACTCCAAAGATGAGGTTGTGCCATTTGTAAGTGCATGCTTTAAGGTCTGGTTTTATGTTGCATATTTAAATATTTAAATGTGTTCTATGGAATAATAAACATTTATACAATGATACTGTATGTGCTTGTATATTTGAAAATGTATTTTCTACCTTAACTGAAGACACAGAGCATCAAAACAGCCAACCTCAGGCCAAACCAAGAGTCCTGTACCACACTAGTGTGTACTGTATCTTTAGTCCTGGAGCCAAGCGTTTGATGAATGAGACAAAACAATCTGAGGCCTATCTATTTAAAAAGGCGATTTGCCCTTTTCTTTTTTTAAAAGGGGCGTTTATATCTCTGACTCGAAAGAACACATTCCATCAAGGAGCTGGAAAGCAGAAGTTCACCATGGTTCATGGGATAAGCTGAAAGTCATGAGGCTTATTTCTTAGGATACTTTACTTTATTCTGACCCATTTCATAATTGCTTAAACTGACATTTACCTCTACATCACTGTGACAGAGGTGAAATTACAGTACATTAACACATTGAAATGGAGTACCATACATTCAAATGTGCCCTATTTATGGGGCTAGCACAAAAAATGAGAGCATTTTTCAGGGGGGGATAAATAATAGTTCCCTTTTGTATTGTCTTATTGGCACATTGATCACACCTCTGTTGGGGAAATAATCATTCAATATGGCTATATGTTTACCTATATTAAAAATGCACAAACATAGGGATATACTAGTACCCCCTCAGTCTCCTTCCATCCTACAATGTCGACTGACCACCACATCAGGGTTGTGTTCAGGGGCACCAAAAGGAAGTAAACATCCTGAAGTTGGACAAAAATGAGTGGAGCGTTCAATTAAAAGGAAACGGTGCTGTTCGGAAACGACCAGTTGAATAATGGAGAGGGGGGTTCAGTTGTGGGTTCAAAATGCACCGCTGCCCTTAAAATACATTACCAATCAGAGCAAACCTCAAAGTCTTGTTTAAGAACGTTGAACGTTTTGGGGAAACGTGTCGTTCAGTACAAACCGTTACGCAACATAGCAAATGTTATATTGAACTGAAAGCACCCCTGGACTTGCCCTATAAGAAACTGTAGTTTTTTAAAGTTTTTCGTTCCAAAGCGTTTTGCTACGGTGTGCTGTGCACTAAAGAATATGACCCTTGTCACTCTTCCTCTGAGGACTCTCCTGAAACGGGAGTGGCTGGCCTGGTGCTTCTGCCCGGTCTTCTTTGGACCTCAGAAAGAGTCTGGACATGGAGACGCCTCAGAGACTTCATCTCTTCTACGACTGAGAGAGAGAAAGAAAGAGTGAGGAGATTAAGAAAGGAAGGCCATTTGCCATACATATACAGCCCAACAGTGCCACCTAGCAACTATAGACTAGAGCAACACTCATAATAATTATGTTCATGAATATTATTGGTTGGATAATAAATACAAATGTAGCCCATGCATCTTAAGCCATTTATAAACACTTGGCATTGCAGGTCAACACATTCATAATTGGATGTTTTGATTCTGTGTTGAAAATGTTCACTAAACCCCAGCACCATAGGCCTATTCTAGTCTTGACGATTTAATACTGGGTACAGAAATAGATACGTTTCCAGGAAGTTTTATTTAATTATGACTTACCTTTGTCGTAGTGCAGCTCATCCCGGTTGCCATAGACAGCGTAGGTTTCCAGAAAGTTAAGCAGAGCCCCAGAGACCAGGAAGCGCTCTGGGAGAGGAAGGCTTTTCAGGTAGCGCATGTCCAGGGCAAAGGGGTTGGAGGGAGATGGAACGGTGCACAGACACACCAGCTCACTCACTACATCCCATACCCGTATTCCTATAGGAAGAGCAACAGGGAAAAGGAGGATAGCTGATCAGCCAAGTATGTGATGCAGTGTTTCAGATGGATTATTGTTATGGTGGGGTGCAAACTAGAAAAACATAAATATAAACGTTCTAAACCTTGTGATCCCCAGTCCGTGATGGCCTTGAGTTTCATGGGCGTGTCCTTGACCATCGAATCTGTGCCTCCAATGTTGACCAGGCGCTCGTGATTGGACCTTATCCAGGCGTACGGGCGACCATACTTGGCATAGCCAGCCAATAGGAAAAGAGTGCAATTCACTTCCTGAAAAGATGAGCGAGGGTCAGAATAAAACTGATTTATTTACAACTCAACGTGAATGGAACGCAATGATGACTATACTCACAGGCACTGCTATCTCCCTCTCACTGGGGGAGGCTGGTAGGAGATGGGCCTCACTGCTGCCCCTGTGGAAAAAGATAGATAAATGATTCTGTGTGTGTGCATGTGGGCATGAATCTATGCAAGTTGTGTGTGTTTCATAATTGCATGTGTGTATTTGTGTGTGTACTTTAATAATCGCAAAACATAACCCCTCACTTGTGGGCATGGTGGTTGGGCCCATGTGATGAGTGCTGCTGCTTCCTTAGCATGCTTTGTGGCCCCTGAGGGCCTTGATGAGGCCCCTGGTGGTCCCCGGGCAGGGGGGAGCTGGCGTCACTAGCCAGGCTGTAAGTGCTACTGGTGCTGCTGGATGAGGAACTGCTACTGAAGGAGGATGCTGCCGACACCATGAACCCAGGGGAACGCCAACCCTGAGGGGGCAGACCAGGGTCTTGTTCAGTAGAGCACACAGTAGCAAAAGTTTTTGGAACAGGGAATGGAAACCAGTGTTCTAATTGGTCAAGTTAAAGTAGAATTTCACTCTCTTTTAAAACGTTTTCTCCCTACTGTCCTGGAATGAAAGATTAACAGTAATATAGACCAGGTATTCCCAAACTGGGGGTACGCCAAATAAAAATGTGATTCACATAAAAAAATAAAAATATTGTTAATAATAATAATTCTTCATAGTACATTTATATTTTCCAACTCAGCTATACATTTGGGTGAGTTTTTTTTTCTCACCTGAGTAGCCTCGTTTCACTGCCAAAAATAAATACATTAACCATCTATGCAATGTCAAATAATTAACATCCAATCACATTAACCGTTACTCTCTCGCAGAAAACCTTCACTCTTGCGCAGACATTTAGAAACAAAACATGACCATTTGAAAAATAAGCCACAGGAGTTTTTTGAGCAAGAATTAAGACAACTTTCGAGTAGTAAGACATGTATAAAAGCAACAGATACCATTAATAAGAAGGGGCTATAAGCATCTTATATGGTGAGCTACTGAGTGGCTAGGACAGGCAAGCCACATACTATTGTGGAGGACTTAATTCTTCCTGCTGCCGGGGATGTGGCTGAGACAATGCTGGGGGAAAAGGCCCAAAAAACGATACAGCCAATGCCTCCATCAAACAACACTGTTTCACAATGCATCAGTGACATGGCAGGAGATGTTTTGAAACAATTACTGCTTCGCATACAAGTCAATGAATTATATGCGTTACAGCTGGATGAGTCAACAGACGTGTTGGGCCTGGAACAGCCCCTGCTATATGTCCGTTACGTTTATGGGGGTTCAATTAAGGAAGAAATCCTCTTCTGCAAACCACTGGAAACCAGGAAAACATGATAGGATATTTTTAAAGCAATGGACAGCTTTGTGACATCAAACGGACTGCAGCATCCACCGAGAGGCTCTTGCTGCCAAGGGAATGCCTGACAGCTTGAAAGACATTTTGGACACTACAGTGAAAATGTAAGGCAAGGCCCCTGAACTCTCGTGTATTTTCTGAATTATGCAATGATATGGGCAGCGACCATTTAACGCTTTTACAACATGCAGAAATGCGCTGGGGCAAAGTATTGATACGTTTTTTTAAATTGAGAGATGAGCTTAACATTTTCTTTACTGACCATAATTTTCACTTGTCTGATCGCTTACATGATGACGAGTTTCTCACACGACTGGCTTATCTGGGTGATGTTTTTTCCTCACCTGAATGATTTGAATCTAGGATTACAGGGACTCTTTGCAACTATATTCAATGTGCGGGACAAAATTGAGGCTATGATTAAGAAGTTGGAGCTCTTTTCTGTCTGTATTAACAAGGACAACACACAGGCCTTTCCATCATTATATGATTTTTTTATGTGCAAATGAACTCAAGCTTACGGACAATGTAAAATGTGATATAGCGAAGCACCTGAGTGAACAGGGTGCGCAATTACGCTGGTACTTTCCTGAAACGGACGACACAATCAACTGGATTCGTTATCCTTTTCATGCCCTGCCTCTAGTCCACTTACCGATATGTGAACAAGAGAGGCTCATCGAAATTGCAAGAAAGCGGTTTTGTGAAAATTTTATTTAATCAGAATTCACTACTAGATTTCTGGATAGGGCTGCGCTCAGACTTTCTTGCCTTGGCAAATCGCGCTGTTAAGACACTGATGCCCTTTGCAACCACGTACGTATGTGAGAGTGGATACTCAGCCCTCACTAGCATGAAAACTAAATACAGGCAAAGACTGTGTGTGGAAAATAATTGAAGACTCTCCAATAAAGAGTTATGTGCATCCTTTCAAGCACACCCTTCTTATTAACCTGTTGTGAGTTATTCACCATTTTTGATGAACAAATAAGGTTCTATATGTAAGATGGCTAAATAAAAAGCAAATGTATTGATTATTATTATATTATTATTTGTGCCCTGATCCTATAAGAGCTCTTTGTCACTTCCCACGAGCCGGTTTGTGATAAAAACTCACACTCATTCTTATGTTTAATAAATGTATCGTATAGTGTGTGTGTGGCAGGCTTACAATGATGGCAACAAAACAACATATGAGATTGCGCAGACCCTGGTGCTAGAGGGGGTACACAGCTGGAGGTTGAATGTCTGAAGGGGTACGGGACTATATAAAGTTTGGGAACCACTCATATAGACTTAAAGGAATGGCTCATCATCGATTTCTGAATGTTTGAGAAAACAAGATAGGTGCAGTTAATTAGTGGAGTTAGTTCAACACTAACCAGGTCTTCATTGACTACTGTCAGGAGTAGCTCCTCTCTCCCCCTCAGCCAAGGTTGAAAGTACCGGAAACCCTACATGGAGAGACACAAGATTATCCTGATGATAATATATGTTTTCTGACCTTTAAAATGATTATTATTTAGGTGTTCTGTAACTATCATGTATCTGGTTCTAGAACTATAAGAACTAACCTGCAATGATCCCAATAAGGCCAGGTCTGTCAGAAAGTGCTGCAGTTTTTTCCTCTGTTCTCTCTCTCGCTTCTGCCACACACACACACACACTTTGTGAATTTCATATTTGAGCAAATGTTGTTTATCTGAAAGCAAGGACCTCAGTATGGTGCATGGAAAATAAGATACCCCTTATCTCCTAGCAACACCTCAGCATCCTTGACAAGTATCCCACTATATGGTGCACAAACAATACATCCATTGCTATTTAGATGCATGGTTATGAATGCAAAGGAAATATAAATCAAATAATATCAACAACTGCATTTTAAAACTACATCATTGATTATATTTCATCTATGGGTGATTGAAAACATAGGCTACAATAAACATTTAATTGTCAAATGATTCGTTTCCGAAACAGATTCCTTAGGCTGGTTACTTACACTGCCGCTGCTCATCTTGTTGTCTGTAAAAATCTAAACCCAGAACTGTGTATTTTAGCACGTTTGCACTGCGTTAATGTGCGCTGTCACACCTATACACAAAACGATTCAACGGCAAACGCATCATTCCTTCCCTCTTTTTCATTAATCTTAATTTAATGTATTCTGCATCAGAATCTTATGCGTCTTTCTGCGATACAATTATCTGCCAAATGCATTTTCTTTTAAAACAGAAATCTACATTATAGATATTATTTCGGAAGATCCCTTGTTCTTCGATCTCATCTCTCGGGTGTTGTCTCACACGCAAGGGATCATCTGTATCTTCCCGTGTTACAGAGAAACGTAGGATAAATGCGTGATCAGGCATAATATGTGGAACTGTTGGGTAGGCGTACATACATTTAAGCCTAAAGTGATTTCATAAATATGAGGGCCAATTAATGCATGGGGTTTGAATATTTCCTTGTAAATCCGTGTAAATTCTTCAATGTGCCTTGTTATTTGGTAGATCCTATGACAGCAAACAGATTTTTACCAATTAGGTGTGAACAGGTGTCAACAAAATAGTCAAAATGGCGCCAGTTATGAACAGCAAAACAATTGTAAGTTTGACTAATTGCACAAGAAAATAGAAAAAGATAAAGAAATAGAAATACAATTATTTTTCACTTCATCTTCACACTATACCAGCCATGACCATACATTGTTAAGTAAAAGTTTGGTCTCCCAAATACATGCTGGGGTGAGTTTTAAGACTGGATGGTAGTGACTGTGAAGCTACTAGTATTTGGTCACAGTAATAGAATAGTTATTCCATATAAATATATACATGTTTAATTGAATTAAACACTTTTCCCCAGCATACTATTACTCTGTGCTACACTCAACAGTACCCATACTTATGTACCAGTTGCTAAATTTGATTACATTTACAGTGCTGCTCTCACCCACCGGACTTAACGAGCTTATTAATGAACGACCGGACTGCTTCTCTTACTGAAAATGTCATATGATAGTGTCGACCCCTGTTGGCCATCTACAGCATAACCTTTCTTAGTGTCAGTAGAGGAGAATTCAGTCAAGTGTTTTGTCTTTAGATTTGTCAGAGAGATGGAGATCTGAACACTGTCGAAAATGTGGACAAATCCAAAACTGACGCTCTAATGCAAAAACAAAGATATTTTATTAGGACAACATCCAATAGAAGATTCACAATAAAAGTTCATCTTAGATGCACTTAAATTAAGCATGTATAGTACCAGTCAAAAGTTTGGATATCTACTCATTCAAGGGTTTTTCTTTATTTTTATTTTCTTACTATTCTACATTGTAGAATAATAGTGAAGACATCAAAACTATGAAATAACATGGAATCATGTAGTAACCAATGAAGTGTTCTACAAATCTAAATATATTTTAGATTCTTCAAAGAAGCCATTTTTGCCTTGATGATATCTTTGCACACTCTTGGCATTCTCTCAACCAGCTTCACCTGGAATGCTTTTCCAACAGCCTTGAAGGAGTTCCCACATATGATGAGCACTTGTTGGCTGCTTTTCCTTCCCTCTTCGGTCCAACTCATTCCAAACCTTCTCAATTGGGTTGAGGTCGGGTGATTGTGGAGGCCAGATCATCTGATGCATCTGATGCAGCACTCCATCACTCTCCTATGTCAAATAGCACTTACACAGTCTGAAGGTGTGTTTTGGGTCATTGTCCTGTTGAAAAACAAATGATAGTCCCACTAACCGCAAACCAGATGTGATGGCGTATCGCTGCAGAATGCTGTGGTAGCCATGCTGGTTAAGTGTGGTTTGAATTCTAAATAGTTCATAGACGGTGTCACAAGCAAAGCACCCCCACACATCACACCTTCTCTTCCATGCTTCACGGTGGGAACCACACATGCAGAGATCATCCGTTCAGCTACTCTGCGTCTTACAAAGACATTGCGGTTGGAACCAAAAATCTCAAACTTGGACTCATCAGACCAAAGGACAGATTTCCACCGATCTAATGTCCATTGCTCGTGTTTCTTGGGTCAAGAAAGTCTCTTATTATTATTCGTGTCCTTTAGTTGTGGTTTTGCAGCAATTTGACTATGAGGGCCTGATACACACAGCCTCCTCTGAACAGTTGATGTTGAGATGTGTCTGTTACTTGAACTCTGTGAAGCATTTATTTGGGCTGCAATTTCAGAGTCTGGTAACTAATGAACGTATCCTCTGCAACAGAGGTAACTCTGGGTCTTCCTTTCCTGTGGCGGTCCTCATGAGAGCCAGTTTCATCATAGCGCTAGATGGATTTTCCGACTGCACTTGAAAAAACATTCAAAGTTCTTGACATTTTCCGCATTGACTGACCTTCATGTCTTAAAGTAATGATGGAATGTATTTTCTCTTTGCTTATTTGAGCTGTTCTTGCCATAATATGGACTTGGTCTTTTACCAAATAGGGCTATCTTCTGTATACCACCCCTACCTTGTCACAACATAGCTGATTGGTTCAAATGCATGAAGAACGAAATAAATTCCACAAATTAACTTTTAACAAGGCACACCTGTTAATTGAAATATATTCCAGGTGACTACCTCATGAAGCTGGTTGAGAGAATGCCAAGAGTGTGCAAAGCTGTCATCAAGGCAAAGGGTGGCTACTTTGAAGAATCTAAAATATATTTTGATTTGTTTAACACTTTTTTGGTTAGTACATGATTCCATATATGTTATTTCATAGTTTTGATTACTTCACCATTATTCTACAATGTAGAACATAGTTCAAATAAAGAGAACCCCTTGAATGAGTAGGTGTGTCCAAACTTTTGACTGGTACTGTATATCTGACAGGATTGGAAAATAACCCTGTCAGACAGGAAACACATGATGAAACTGTACAGAATCTCATATTGTTATTCATTCACCATGTTGTTCTTATTGTGGTTGCATACGGTTCGACGGATGGAAACACCATAAACAAACAATCTGTGAAACACATGCCACTGTTGATCAGCCTCCTTGCTTTTATTACTGACTCATACCAAATACAACATGTTCTGTGTCAATGAGTTTATGGTTATGATTCCATCTGTCCTGTGTTAAAGGAACATTCCTTTAACACAGGAATGTGTCTGTGTCTGGCTCCCTCTGCCTAATGATCAGATTCGACTTTTTAAGGTGAAAGTGTAATGTTATTGGTTGAAAATAGTGATGGGTTCAGACATCATTCAATTAAATAACACGATTTTGTGTCCCCTTAGAGTAAGCTAGGTGCACTGTGAATATTGACGTTCACTTCCTGTAAACCTCTGATGTCATCAGACCACCATGGAGTCCACTTCCTGTCTGGTCAGCGACTAGGTTGACTTGATTGACCCATATTGGAATTTCCTTATTTTTTATTTTTTTATTATTCTTTTTTAGTAAAATATTTACCCCTTTTTCGTGGTGTCCAATTGTTGTAGTAGCTACTATCTTGTCTCATCGCTACAACTCCCGTACGGGGCTCGGGAGAGACGAAGGTTGAGACGAAGTCATGCGTCCTCCGATACACAACCCAACCTAGCCGCACTGCTTCTTAACACAGCGCGCATCCAACCCGGAAGCCAGGAGGAAACACCGTGCACCTGGCAACCTTGGTTAGCGCGCACTGCGCCCGGCCCGCCACAGGAGTCACTGGTGCGCGATGAGACAAGGACATCCCTACCAACCAAGCCTTCCCTAACCCGGACGACGCTAGGCCAATTGTGCGTCACCCCATGGACCTCCTGGTCGCGGCCGGTTACGACAGAGCCTGGGCGCGAACCCAGGGTTTCTGATGGCACAGCTGGCGCTGCAGTACAGCGCCCTTAACCACTGCACCACCCGGGAGGCTGGAATTTACTTATTTGTGGTAATAAAATCGCTTTGGATTGATAAAGTCCTTTTCTAATTGTTTTACACTAGGTTGGGGTGGAAAACTCACCTCATCCACTGATGTTGCACACAACAATGAATCCCACTAAATGTATTTATTTTGATACGTTTTTGTGTGTGTAATCGACTGTATTCAGCAGTCAATTACAGAAATTCGGCTTGGCCCTAAGACCCTCACAAGCTTCTACAGATGCACCGCACCATGCACCAATTGCCTGGTACAGCAATTGCAACTTCCGCAAATGCAGTCCAAGACATCTACAGCACCCGATGTCACAGGAAGATCATCAAGGACCTCACCATCTGAGCCATGGCCTGTTCACCCTGCAAACATCTAGAAGGCAGAGACAGTACACTTGTATCAAAGCTGGGATCAAGAGACTGAAAAACAGGCTATTAGACTGTTAAATAGTCACTACTAGCCCGGCCTCCGCCCAGTACCCTGCCCTGAAAGCTAGTCGCTGTTACTAGCCGGCTACCACGCGATACTCAACCATGCACCTTAGAGACTGCTGCCTTATGTACATAGTCATTGAACACTGGTCGCTTGAATAATGTTTACATACTGTTTTATCCACTTCATATGTACGTATATACTGTATTCTAGTCAAGGCTTATCCTGTATAACTACTGCTGTACACACCTTTTCTATTCATATAAATAATGTCTACACATACCATCATATACATATATATTTATATTCCGAACTCTGACATTGCTCGTTCTGATATTTCTTGATTTCTTTCTTTTTATTCTTTGGGTTTGAGTTTTTTGTATTGTTAGGTATTACTGCACAGCCTTTGACAGTGATGAGTGGAGGTCGTTTGCACAGCAGAGGTGTATTTAGAGGGCAAGTTGATTTCTTGATTTCTTTCTTTTTATTCTTTGGGTTTGAGTTTTTTGTATTGTTAGGTATTACTGCACTGTTGGAGCGCGGAACAAAAGCATTTTGCTGCACCTGCGATAACGTCTGCCAAATATATATATTTGACCAATTTTTTATTTGATTTTCATTTCACCTTTATTTAACCAGGTAGGCAAGTTGAGAACATTTACAATCGCGACCTGGCCAAGATAAAGCAAAGCAGTTCGACACATACAACAACACAGAGTTACACATGGAGTAAAACAAACATACAGTCAATAATACAGTAGAAAAATAAGTATATATACAATGTGAGCAAATGAGATGAGATAAGGGAGGTAAAGGCAAAAAAAGGCCATGGTGGCGAAGTAAATACAATATAGCAAGTAAAACACTGGAATGGTAGATTTGCAGTGGAAGACCTTAGAAAGACAGGGTAGGATAGATATAGGTCTTTGAAGAGGGGGATGGCCGCAGCTGCTTTCCAATCTATGGGAATCTCAGATGACACGAAAGAGAGGTTGAACAGGCTAGTAATAGGGGTTGCAACAATTTCGGCAGATCATTTTTTAGAAAGAAAGGGTCCAGATTGTCAAGCCCGGCTGATTTGTAGGGGTCCAGATTGTGTAGCTCTTTCAGAACATCAGCTGACTGGATTTGGGAGAAGGAAACATGGGAAAGGCTTGGGCGAATTGCTGTAGGGGGTGCAGTGCTGTTGACCGGGGTAGGGGTAGCCAGGTGGAAAGCATGGCCAGCCGTAGAAAAATGCTTATTGAAAATCTCAATTATAGTGGATTTATCGGTGGTGACAGAGTTTCCTATCCTCAGTGCAGTGGGCAGCTGAGGATAGGTGTGTTGTGTTGCAGGAAGCAAATTTCTGCTTGAAAAAGCTAGCCTTGGCTTTTCTAACTGCCTATGTATATTGGTTTCTAACTTCCCTGAGAAGTTGCATATCACGGGGGCTGTTCGATGCTAATAAAGAACGCCATAGGATGTTTTTGTGTTGGTTAAGGGCAGTCAGGTCTGGGGAGAACCAAGGGCTATATCTGTTCCTGGTTTTAAATTTCTTGAATGGGGAAGGCTTTTTTTAAAAAACCAGGCATCCTCTACTGACGGGATGAGGTCAATATCCTTCCAGGATACCCGGGCCAGCTCGGATACCCAGGCCAGTTAGAAAGGCCTGCTCGCTGAAGTGTTTCAGGGAGCCTTTGACAGTGATGAGTGGAGGTCGTTTGACCACTGACCCATTATGGATGCAGGCAATGAGGCAGTGATCACTGAGATCTTGGTTGAAAACAGCAGAGGTGTATTTAGAGGGCAAGTTGGTTAGGATGATATCTATGAGGGTGCCCGTGTTTACGGCTTTGGGGTGGTACCTGGTAGGTTCATTGAGAATTTGTGTGAGATTGAGGGCATCAAGCTTAGGTTGTAGGAAGGCTGGGGTGTTAAGCATGTCCCAGTTTAGGTCACCTAGCAGCACGAGCTCTGAAGATAGATGGGGGGCAATCAGTTCACATATGGTGTCCAGAGCACAGCTGGTGGCAGAGGGTGGTCTATAGCAGGCGGCAAAAGTGAGAGACTTGTTTTTAGAAAGGTGGATTTTTAATAGTAGAAGTTCAAATTGTTTGGGTACAGACCTGGATAGTAGGACAGAACTCTGCAGGCTATCTCTGCAGTAGATTGCAACACCGCCCCCTTTGGCCGTTCTATCTCGTCTGAATAGGTTGTAGTTAGGGATGGAGATTTCAGAGTTTTTGCTGGTCTTCCTAAGCCAGGATTCAGACACGACTAGGACATCTGGGTTGGCAGAGTGTGCTAAAGCAGTGAATAAAACAAACTTAGGGAGGAGGCTTCTAATGTTAACATGCATGAAACCAAGGCTATTACGGTTACAGAAGTCATCAAAAGAAAGCGCCTGGGGAATAGGAGTGGAGCTAGGCACTGCAGGGCCTGGATTAACATCTACATCACCAGAGGAACAGAGGAGGAGTAGGATAAGGGTACGGCTAAAAGCTATGAGAATTGGTCGTCTAGGACGTCTGGAACAGAGAGTAAAAAGAGCAGGTTTCTGGGGCCAATAAAATAGCTTCAAGGTATAATGTACAGACAAAGGTTTGGTAGGTTTGGTAGGAATACAGTGGGGGTAAACCTAGGTATTGAGTGATGATGAGAGAGATATTGTCTCCACAAACATTGAAACCAGGTGATGTCATCGCATGTGTGGGTGGTGGAACTGAAAGGATGGATAAGGTATAATGAGCAGGGCTAGAGGCTCTACAGTGAAATAAGCCAATAAACACTAACGAGAACAGCAATGGACAAGGCATATTGACATTAAGGAGAGGCATGCTTAGCCGAGTGATCATAAGGGTCCAGTGAGTAGTGAGGTTGGTTGGGGTCACGGCGATTCAGACAGCTAGCCGGGCCATGGGTAGCAAGCTATCAGAGGATGGAGGTCTGTTTTTAGCCACCTCGTGCGTTTCCGTCGGTAGATTAGTGGGGTTCCGTGTGGTAGAGGGGACCAATCCAATTGGCAAAATAGATATAGTTATAGTGACCCAAGAAAATTGCCCGATAGATAGCAGCCAACAATAAGCAGGCCGCAGATGGGCGTTCAGGTTACGTCACAACGTTGGCCAGTTGGATAACGTCGGTGGTCCAGTCGTGAAGAAATCAATAACACCTGATTTATTTAATAATATCTCTTTGTGTGCCTGGGGGACTCAGATTTCAGTCCAGGGTGGTGGCTGATGACCCGGCAGGTAGATGGGAGGGACGTAGCAGTACCCCACTGCTCTCCCCAGTGTCCCTAGGGTAGCCATGAGCTCATCTGTGAGGAGAACTACACAGAAGTGACTTACAGGACCATCAGACCACAATATCATATTTACCTTTATTTAACTAGGCAAGACAGTTAAGAACATATTCTTATTTTCAATGACAGCCTAGGAACAGTGTGTTAACTGCCTTGTTCATGGGCAGACAACATATTTTTACCTTATCAGATTGGAGATTTGATCTCACAACCTTTCAATTACAAGTCCAACGCTCTAACCACTAGGCTACCTGCCACCCCGAGAGCTTTACTGTCCATCTGAGCGTGGAACTTTGCCAAACGTCCATGTCAAACGTACGTGTTTCAAATCAGCAATGTTTTAATTTCACTTACACCGTCTGTCTCTCCTTTAATATGTCTCCAACGTGTCCATAAAGCGACCAGTTCCAGCTGTGTTAGAATCTGAGCAGTCAAAGGAGGACGTGGGAGATAGGAACATGATGTTCACAGACCAGGCCAACCGCAGGAGGAGTATAGACCCAGGCACATGACGGAGCCCAGTGCTCTGGTTTACCACATCTCTGATTCAGGCTCCAGGATCATCCTCCGCTGCCCCTACTCCTCATCCCTCTCCTACACCATCAAGGTCAGAGGTTACTTCTATGTAGGCAGGGGGTTTATGGTGCTCAGTTTGTGTGTGCTTTAATGTATACGGTTAGAGATGGAGTAACTCTGTTTTTTGCCTCTTGGCAGGATCTATGAACAAACAGGACAAATGGGTGGAGCTGGAAGTGGTCAATGCCACATTCCTGTACCCATATCAAGGGAAGGTCCTTGCCATTGATGACACAACGGCCTGCTCTATTAGTCAGTCCATGTTTTCTGTCTAAGTGCTAGTTTTGACTGGGGTCCTATTTGCCATTCCTTCTTTTGAAAATCTCCTTTATCCCTACGTCGCTTTCCTCCTCTCCTCCTCCATCTATCCCGCCCTCTCTCAACTCCACCAGATGAGGCGATAGTGGATGGGTCACACCTGCTCTGGCCTGTCCCCCGTGTCCTCTACCCCCTGGGCGGTTCAGGGACATGGGCATGATGATGGAGGTCAGCGTTCCGTTTGGAGCCGAGGGAACACACGTTAAGGTGCACACATGCGGGCGCACACACACACACACACACACACACACACACACACACACACACACACACTTTGTGAGTTTCATATTTTGTCAAATGTTGTTAATATGAAAGCAAGGAAAATGGTGATGTGGCGCCACCTATTGACTGTAGCTATGAAACTCACCTACAATACCTTCACTACACGTTTGAGGTGGCATCCAACTGTTGGATTGCATGTGATATGTGGGCTTTGGAAACTTGTCTTAACCAGCCTTAATGTGTATATTTTAATCTGTAATTAATTCAAGTGATTCCGAATCTCAATCTCATTAAAGCCCCACAGATCTTGGTACACTCTTTGTTGGATTAATTAAGAATTAATTTGTGAATCAGAGAGTATATAAGCATTTGTTGAGTATTTTGAGAGCTTAAACATACCATTAGGGAAAAGTGATTTGATAAATATATTTTAAAAGTAAATAATATTTCTTTACATCTAAGTCAATGCAGGGGATTCTTTCATTATGAAAACCTCCCCTTTCTCGCTCGCTACATCCCCTTGTAGAAACTGAGTATGCAGGGTGGAGGTGAGTGTGGTGAACATACAAACAGAGTGGAGGACAGCCTTATCCAGCTCTACACCTTTCCTGTCAGGGAGCTGCTGCGTAACACACACACACGTGTGGTATACTATTGAAAATTATGACCGAATTGACCTCATTCAAACACTGTTAAAACCGATCCTTGAACTCTTGACTTCCAGTGTGCTTACCAGGATGATGATAATGACTGACAGGTACGATCCTGCCCACCCAACCAAACTGCACCACCATATTTGACCTCAGCTGTGTCCCCAAAGAGATGAACAGCCCTATTCAACTTCTCCCTGGATTACTGTGTTACCACAGCAACCTGAGTGTGTGCTAGAAGGTTATTATAGTTGTGTGTTTTTATATTCGTTTTTATAGTCGTTCTAGTCGTTTTAAGATTTTTAAAAACTTTTCTTTTTTAGTTCAGTTAGTTCTCAGATCCGCTTTACTCGTTTTTATTTAGTTTAAGTATTTTAAAAACATATTTCGTTTTAAGATTTTTATTTGAAATTCAGTTTAGTTCCGTTAGTTTTCAAATCCACTTTGCTAGTTTTTATGTAGTTTACGTTTTATAAAACATTTATAATTCGTTTTTATATTATTCAGTTTCAGTTTTAGTGTTAGGTAAATCAAATCGAATCAAATTGATTTATCTAGCCCTTCTTACATCAGCTGATATCTCAAAGTGCTGTACAGAAACCCAACCTAAAACCCTAAACAGCAAGCAATGCAGGTGTAGAAGCACGGTGGCTAGGAAAAACTCCCTAGAAAGGACAAAACCTAGGACAAAACCTAGAGAGGAACCAGGCTATGAGGGGTGGTCAGTCCTCTTCTGGCTGTGCCGGGTGGAGATTATAACAGAACATGGCCAAGATGTTAAAATGTTCATAAATGACCAGCATGGTCAAATAATAATAATCACAGTAGTTGTTGAGGGTGCAACAAGTCAGCACCCCAGGAGTAAATGTCAGTTGGCTTTTCATAGGAGATCATTAAGAGTATCTCTACCGCTCCTGCTGTCTCTAGAGAGTTGAAAACAGCAGGTCTGGGACAGGTAGCACATCCGGTGAACAGGTCAGGGTTCCAAAGCCGCAGGCAGAACAGTTGAGACTGGAGCAGCAGCACGGCCAGGAGGACTGGGGACAGCAAGGAGTCATCATGCCAGGTAGTCCTGAGGCATGGTCCTAGGGCTCAGGTCCTCCGAGAGAGAGAAAGAAAGAGAAAGAGAGAATTAGAGAGAGCATACTTAAATTCACACAGGACACCAGATAAGACAGGAGAAGTACTCCAGATATAACAAACTGACCCCAGCCCCCCGACACATAAACTACTGCAGCATAAATACTGGAGGCTGAGACAGGAGGGGTCAGGAGACACTGTGGCCCCATCTGATGATACCCCCGGACAGGGCCAAACAGGAAGGATATAACCCCACCCACTTCGCCAAAGCACAGCCCCCACACCACTAGAGGGATATCTTCAACCACCAACTTACCATCCTGAGACAAGGCTGAGTATAACCCACAAAGATCTCCGCCACGGCACAACCCAAGGGGGGGGGGGGGGGGGCAACCCAGACAGGAAGATCACGTCAGTGACTCAACCCACTATAGTGACGCACCCCTCCTAGGGACGGCATGAAAGAGCACCAGTAAGCCAGTGACTCAGCCACTGTAATAGGGTTAGAGGCCGCAGTGGAGAGATTGGGGAACCGGCCAGGCAGAGACTACAAGGGCGGTTCGTTGCTCCAGAGCCTTTCCGTTCACCTTCACACTCCTGGGCCAGACTACACTCAATCATATGACCCACTGAAGAAATGAGTCTTCAGTAAAGACTTAAAGGTTGAGACCGAGTCTGCGTCTCTCACATGGGTAGGCAGACCATTCCATAAAAATTGAGCTCTGTAGGAGAAAGCCCTGCCTCCAGCTGTTTGCTTATAAATTCTAGGGACAATTAGGAGGCCTGCGTCTTGTGACCGTAGCGTACGTGTAGGAATGTACGGCAGGACCAAATCGGAAAGATAGGTAGGAGCAAGCCCATGTACAGAAAGAAGCCTATGCATAGGAGGCTAGGAGACAGGTTTTGTGTTTTTTGGGATGTCACTTCTTTCCACTGTGGGGCGCTAATGTATAAGGTGATGGGACAGGTCAAAGGTTAGGTTTAAAGGTAGACTCAGTGAGATGGGTCAATTATCGATGGGTCAATTTCAGCAACAACCAGGAGCATTGAAGTGCGAGGTTAAACATGATACTCAAATTTTCCCTATACCCATCAAGAGGTTGCTACAACCTAGCCTATGAATGAATGTTTACAACGTAAGTGCACACAGGTTGAGAGACAAATTTGAGGCGACAGACAGTGACACTTGGACTGACAGTGACATTCAATACCAGCTTGCACACTCTTGTCTGCATCTAGCTGATCTAGGGTGTAATCATTAGTCCAACAGTTGCAAACAAGAGTTTCTATTGGACAAATTTAGGTATGTTTATCCCTGTTTTGTTCCGTTTACTTCCGGCTTTCGTTTAAGAAACGTTTTCAACAGAATCAGTGGAATGAATACACATCTGATCATATGTAAACACATTTCACTTTCATAGCAGCCACGTTGAATTCCTTCTATTCGCTCTCCTTTCAATTTGTCCTTTCCCTTGTGGACTTCAATGCACAACACATCAGCTGTATGTGACCAGGCAAAAAAGCCTTTCCAAACCAAACCGCTACACACAGCCTACATCATTGCCATCATATTAGCTAAAGTAGTCAGCATAGCTAATAGAACTAATGAGTTAGTAAACCCGCTACAATCATAGAGTAACGTTAATGTACAGTCAGTGAGCAGTTACACCGGTGGGGCCCGATGGCAATACATTAGTAATACCAAAATCTTACCTTGACTTGGAAAAGTTCCAGTGTTGTGTTGGATAGTCATAGGCAGCTAGCTAACATAGCATCCCTCTGTTTGAGCAGGGTGTTTCAGTAGGCTAAACTAGCTAGCTGCATTTTCTAGCTAAGTAAGTGAAACTGAAAGTGAAAAAAATTTAAAAGCTCTCTCTATTTCTCTCTTGCTTCTCCTTAATTTTGGAAGAAATGTATTTGTTCAAAACTGTTCAACTATTGTCTATCTCTCTCTTTGAGTCAACTACTCACCACATTGTATACACTGCAATGCTAGCTGTAGCTTATGCTTTTAGTACTAGATTCATTCTCTGATCCGTTGATTGGGTGGACAACATGTCAATTCATGCTGCAAGAGCTCTGATAGGCTGGAGGATATCCTCTAGAAGTTGTCATAGTTACTCTGTAAGTCTATGGAAGGGGGTGAGAACAATGAGCCTCCTAGGTTTTGTAATGAAGTCAATGTACCCAGAGGAGGACGGAAGCTAGCTGTCCTCCAGCTACTCCATGGCGGTACCCTACAGAGTGCTGTTGAGGCTACTGTAGACCTTCTTTTCAAAATAGTGTGGTGTAGTCAATTGTTTGGTGATGTGATTATATTTAGTATAGTTTTATCTAAAAGGGATCACTTTTTTAATGTTTTAAACATGTAATTTTTATGAAATTCACAGAGGAGGATGGTCCACCCCTTTCTCCTTTGAGGAGCCTTCACTGCTGCCTAGCTAGTTTTATAGTTTGGTCATTTATTCCAATACATGTCAGAATTCCCAAAAATATGTTTTAAGAATCTAGCTATGTTTTATAGGTTCCTCACTGCGAGACTAAGACAATTTTCCAACGTTAAAATCAATGTCTATTTTTTAGCAAGCTAGCTTCACACTTTTTTCTGACGTGCCGAAATTGCAGTCTTGTTCATTAAATTCGACACTTCGTGCCAATTAGAGTTTGATGTGGCTACAGTTCGCATTGAATTGTGGGTCATATCAACCCCGCAAGTGTTAGACTCCGCCTCCACAGGCCCATGAACACACCCCTTCTGATCCAGCACCTCTCCATCATTAACCGTAAGGAGTTCTACTAGCCAATTCAAGTGGATCTTCAGCTCCATGGTCATGATTGCTAATGACCCTGTTGTCCTTCTCCCACCACAGAAACAGTCCTTGAGGATCGTGTGTTTACTGTTTACCTGGGGAACCTCTCGTATGATGTTGACCTGGTGGCTGTGAAGCTCAATGGTCACAAATTCACCATACTAGAGGCGAATAAAAGTGGCCTCGTCATAACCATGGTCCCCCAGCCCAATAGTACCCTACATGCCTACATTCTCAGGGTGCCATTTGATGCCGTTATTCACAAGCTGGTAATGATGCAATGATATTAGCTACTGTGGTCTCAGCTTTTCCTCAACATTGGAGAAGAGGGGGTTCCTGGCCTCTACTTTCTCCATGGTTTTAAGAGGTGAATTGAAGGCTTTTGTACTGTTTCTTAATTGGTGATGTGTTCCTGTCCATAGTACCCTACAGAGGGGCTTCTCGAATACTCGCTGGACATCAACTACACGTTGGTCATCCTGCCTCAGGCGGAGCCGTACTTCTACCTGGCCTCAGTCGTGGCTCAGTTCAATGATGTCTGTAAGTTGACTTCAACCTTCAACTATAAGACCTGGGCTGCACGATGGTTTGACGCAGCCCAGTAACCAACCACGATACACTTCCCCAAGTTTACCCCTAACGTCGTGTCACTATTGACTAAACTATTTGTTTCTTCTCAGTTCCTCCAGTCTTCGAAGGCGTCTGCAACGAGAAAAGCATCCGTTTCCAGATGGACCATAAGCCGTTTGACTACCTGTGGGAGGTGGGTGTTGGCCCTCACATTCTGACCACAAATCTGGCAGCCAAGCGGGGCTACATTATGCGGAATGACAGCAAGAGTCTGACCCTGGAAGTGCCCCTCTTCTCTGTTGGCTACACTTATAAGGTGAGATGCTCATTGGTCAAGTGCTTAAACTGACTCGTAGTTGGATAAAGTAGGAGTTATAATTAAAGTGTACCTGCTCTTTTTTTCTTCCTAGGACATCCATTTGAAGCAGTTCCGTGGCACTTTTGAAATTCTCTCAAGAGCTCCGAAGACCTTGGAGGTCAAGAGCTCCTTGGCCAAAGCGTGTCTATTCCAGACTACTGAGGTCATAGGTAACTACTAGTTGGTCAGATATTAACCTGCAGCGTCGCTTGCTTTTGCCTGGTGACGCTTTTATAGGGTTGATCAGCACTAACAGGCCTTCCTCTCTCCAGTGTGTTCCACTGAAGGTGTGATGACAGTGGTGTCTGTGATTTTGGCCATCCCTGGATCTGAACCCATCAGATCCTCCCTCCTGAACTCCAACTGCAGGCCTCAAGAGATGGATGACACCAGGGTTCTCTTTAGCTTTAGACTTGACACCTGTGGAACCAGGGTCCAGGTATAGCACTGTCCAACCCATAGAATTAGAGTCATAAATGCAATCGGGCTCCACGAGTGATCGGTATTTGAAATGGAAGTTCCAGCATTCTTCCATCTTAACCAACAACTAAAATCTTGCTAAATTTTGGTCAGCTGTGGGTCTTAGTTCTGGGGTTTCGGTTTGAGTCCTTACCAAAGGACTCGGCTGAAACCCCCTAATTTAACCTGTTAACTTAAATGATTTAAGCACCACCTTTGCCCCATATCCTAATCTGGCCAAATAATTTGATGACCAGAATATCCTGAATGTGCAGAGACGGTCCAAGTGATTAGTGTGCCTTAACTCGGTGTTCACAACTTTATTCTAGGGCCCCTGGTACTGAAAAAATCATTTTTAAACTCCAGTGCTACAGTTGATTCAAAGCTTGCGGAGTTGGTATTTGAATCTGTAATGCCAGGGCAAAGTATGTGCCCCAGGACTGAGTTTTGGGGAAACCCTGGTTTAACTCAGGAACTTTCAGCATACAGGCCAACTACTTAAATTAATATTAAGACTTAAACTGTCTTGATTTCTCATGAGGACAAACAAAAGAACAACCGTAAGCATTTAGACATGGCTTTCAACAGGTTAATGGTTGAATTAATAAATTCAGGTTTGTTTTGACCTCTTGTGTTGCAGTTTGATTACCAGCACCTTACCTATGAAAATGAGATCACCGTTGAGCATACAAGCCAATCAGTGGAAGCACCAGTCTCAACCAGGTATACTGCCTTTGTGTACATGACTTCACTAATAATATACTCATTGGTCTCATTGGTTGAAACCAAGTACAATAAATATTCATCAGTCATTAACTCTCACTAAAGGCACTTGTGGCTTTAATGTATACTTATGTTCAATTGTTCTCTCGTTAGGGTGACTGTGCGGTGTGTCTATCCACTGAGTGGCCTTTACAAGCTGTTTGCGTATCGGCGGTTTGAAGCAGACTCGCCAGGATTTGGCACCATCTTGACTAGAGTCCCTGTAAAGTAAGTGTTCAATACTTGGTGTCATGCATCTAAAAAGTGGAGAAATGTAATCCTGACTCTGTCCACACTATTTCAGCCTACCCATTATACCTTCAACCTCCAAAACAGGAGTGACTCCTGGGAGAAATACCTGCCAGCTTAAGGCAACTGGCAAATTAACCTCTAGGCCCACACCAGTCACGCAACACAGTTTTATGACGTACAATGACGACTAGTATGGTGTTACATTTCAAACTGAGCTAACTTTTTCTTCCTCTCTCTGTAGGAACTAATGAAGTGATAATGCTGCCAAGAGTTGAGTGTAAATGTCTTAATAAATATAATCTTTAAAATCTCTGTAGCTTGTCCTGATGTGGCTTCATTCAGTTTGGGGGTTATACCCCAAGTGAATTCTAATTGGGTAACACTTTAAAGCCCTGTTAACATTGGCACTTTGAAGTCAACCCAGGGTGGGTTAACTCGAATGTTATTTCCATTGCCTCCAGAAATTAGATTGCCATGATGCTACTGTAGGTAGACAATGTGATGAGCTGGAGTCACTAATGTAGCTAGCAAGATGTTGACCTGAGTAATTTACCATGTTCTAACTTTACCCCAAATTCCTGCTATGTGGCATGACTGATCCATCTATTTAGCTTGCTAATGTTCACTAACTAAATGGTTAGTGTTAGCTTAATTCCTTGCTTGCCATGGCATTTACCACCTAGCAAACCAGAAAAAAATGATAGGCTCTGGCTAGTGTTCAATATGAACTAGCAGGAATTCACTTGCCATCTTCTAACTGACTTGCTAGCATTCAAGGGCTGAAGGGTCTGTTTTGTATAGTGAAAACGTTTGTATGAAGGATGGATTTATGGAGGTAATTCCCCATGTATGACTACTGCTTGTCCATGCACTAGCTAAACTTTCAGTGTCTAGAAGTGATCAGCTTGGTAGTTGTGTAAAGTCACAGCCCTAAATCTAATCAAGCTGGCACCAGTTAACCTGGGCCAGTGCAGCCCAGTTTTCTTTAACCTAGGCAAGTAAGTTAAGAACATTATTTTCAATGAACGGCAGATTTGTACCTTGTCAGCTCGGGGATTTGAACTTGCAACCTTTCGTTACTAGTCCAACACTAACCATAAGGCTACCCTACCGCCCCTTGACCCAGCGTGAAGTTGAGCATTTCTTTTAAGCCAGCTATTTGACCCTTCAAGTGCCAGTGGAAACCGCCCCAAGTTATGACCAGGCTTTTCCTTTTATCTCTAGTCCCAACAGTTCTGTTTCTTTAGGGTGTTTGTGGGCTACAGCCATACATTTTTTATTTTACTAGGCAAGTCAGTTAAGAACATTATTTTCAATGAACGGCAGATTTGTACCTTGTCAGCTCAGGGATTTGAACTTGCAACCTTTCGGTTACTAGTCCAATGCTCTAACCACTAGGCTACCCTAGTGGTTCGAGCATTGGACATAGCATTGCCGCCCCGAAAATAAGACTGTTAACCAACGTAATTTACAGTAGCCTGAACACTAAGGTTGTTATATTGGTGTCAAGTAAACTGAAATTGCACTAGTGGACGATAGTGGCTGGCAATGTGGGTAAGCCTAGCAGTGGAAAGGGACAATACTTCAAGGTGGTCTGAGTGTAGGATCACTGGAATGCTTGTGGCTGGACATCGGATCTGGCTGAGGCAAGGGCATCAGGTCATAAGTCTGCTGGGTGGATGAAGTGGGCATGGGTGTGGATTCCAGTGTGTGGACAGACGGTGGAGTTGTCTGATTCTTGGCGTTTCTCCCAGTTTTTATTTTTTATTACGTTGGTTAAGTCTTATTTTCAAAGACTGCCTAGGAACAGTGGGTTAACTGTGTTCAGGGGCAGAACGACTTAAAAAAATTGTTTGACCTTGTCAGCTCATATTCAATCTTGCAACCACTAGGCTACCTGCCGCAGAACAAAGACTTTCTCTCCTACGGTGCTTCACAGACCCAGCTGGCTCATCCCGAGTCATTACGCATAAGGTCCTTCAGCAAATCTAAACGTGATTCTGTTTTACAAACAAAAGCTCAAACGGGAAGTGCCAGTGATGCGCTCAATACGGAAGTGGTAGGACGACAAACGCGAGGCTACAAGATTTTCGCTAGCACAGATTGGGATATGTTTTGGGGTTCATCCAATATAAAATAATTAAACCAAATATGAGCAACACAATCATGACCTTAGGACGATATACATGACTCACAGGAGGTTGGTGGCACCTTTTTATTTGGAGAGGACTGGCTTGTGTTAATGGCTGGAGCAGAATGCTATCCAATACATGGTTTCCAGCTGTTTCATTTGCTCTATTCCAGACAAGAGTCTTCTTGGACTCAGCAGCCTCCTGTGATGACGACACACAGACATTGAGTTTACCACCAAAAGTCACAGGCTTCAATAAGTGCACAGACTGTCATCCCTACAGTGACTACGAATGTATCCAAAATAAACCATGAATTACAGACAATATCAGTGCTGGGTTAAAGGCTAATCTAACGCTTACAAGGAATTTTTATTTTATTAAACTTATTTAACCAGGAAGGGCTCATTGAGATTTAAAATCTCTTTTTCAAGAGCATCCTGGCCAAGATAGGTAGCACCAAGTCATTACAAAAGTTACAGACAAACATAAACTACAAGTAATCTAGTAAAAACCATAGAATTCACAAGGGTATAACAAAAATCAAAAACAACAAATTAACATTGACAGGTCAGGGAATCAGTCTCAAGGTCATTCATCAGTGATTTAAAAATACCAATACAAGTTCTTCCAGTTTAAAAGTATTTTGTAAGGCGTTCCAAGACGATGGCGCAGAGTACATAAAAGCCCTTTTACCAAATTCAGTTCGGACATTTGGAACAGTTAGCAGGATAAAGTCCAACGAATGAAGAGTACCCACATTTATGAACAATAAAAAATTTACAAACAAAACGGTAGTAAACCCAAAATGGCTTTATAAATAAAAGTATACCAGTGACTGAGCCTACGAGTGACTAGAGAAGGCCAGCCAACCCTGGTATACAAAGTGCAGTGGTGCGTAAGGGTTTTGCAGTTTAAAATAAATCTCAAAGTGCCATGGTAAAGAGTGTCAATTGATCTCAAACACTGAGCAGAAGCATTCATATATAAAGTATCCCCAATAGTCTAGTAAAGGCATACATTTAGCTGATACTAGCCGCCTCCTGGCTTCAAAAGAAAAACACAATTTCAGTTAAAAAAAAATTGTAAGTTGTTGAATATGCAATTTAAAAGAGAGGCCGTCAACAATTTAAAATTCCAAGATATATGAGGTTACAACCTCAATTTCCTTGACCTGACAGGTAGTAATAGGTGAAAGGTTCAGAGGTCTATTTCTTGCTTTAAAAAACACCATTAGGTTAGTTTTGTCAGTATTGAGGATAAGCTTCAATTGACACAAGGTATGTTGAACAGTATAAAAAGCAGTTTGCATGTTCTGGAAAGGTGTTGTAAGAGACTAGGCACAACAGTAAATAACAGTATCATCAGCATAAAAATGCATTTTGGACATTTTTGTCTAAATAATTTAAATAAATATTGAATGTGAGGACCAAGTACAGAGCCTTGGGGCACACCATTAAAGACAGACAATTTAACAGACATAAGACCATCAAATTGAGTGCACTGAGTTCTATCAGACGGATAGTTAGCAAACCATGCAACTGCATGCTCTGAAAGACCTACACTCGACAATCTCTGCCTTTAGTATAGCATGATCAACTGTATCAAAAGCCTTAGAGAGATCACTAAAAAGTGAGACACAGTGCTGTTTTTTGTCAAGGGCTTCAGTGATATAATTTAGAACCTTCATGGCTGCTGTAATTGTGCTATGCTTCTTCTTGAAGCCTGATTGGTACATTGAGATTTTTGGAATTTCATTACATTCCAGGGTTAGATTGAACAGATATGTAAGTGGTTCAGCTATGAAATCAGCTGCCAGATTTAAAAAGCAGGGATCCCAAAGATCAGGACCTGCAGGCTTTCTCTGATCTAAGTATTTCAAGGCTTTATGTACCACCTGCACTGAGAATGGCAAAAAGCTAAGCGTTTGACCAGCTCTCACTGGTTCATCCACACAGGGTTGTACAGAGACGGAGGACACTGGTTCATCCACACAGGGTTGTACAGAGACAGAGGACACTGAATCAAACAGCCTACCAGATGATACAAAGTGTTCTTTGAAACAATTCAGCATTTCAGTTTTGTCATATACAGCAACAGAGTCCTTCAAAACACATGACGGTAATTCATTAATTAACATTACTGTTACCAGACATAGACTTAATAGCCTTCCAAAACTTTCTAGGGTCATTCAGGTTATCAGTGGTAAAATACATAAAATATTCAGACTTGGCCTTCCTGAGAAGAAAAGAACACTTGTTTCGTAAGTGCCTAAAAATAAGCCAATCAGCATCAGAACATGATTTCCTTGCTTTAGCCCAGGCTAGATTACAGTTGTGAATAATACAAGACAGCTCAGAAGAAAACCATGGATTATCCCGCCCTTTAACCCTGAACCTGCGGAATGGGGCATGTTTGTTTACTATTTGGAAAAAAACATCATGAAAGAATATCCAGGCAGTTTCCACATCAGGGGTAAGCTCAATCTTGCTCCAGTCAAAATAAAACAAATCATGAAAGAAAGCCTGCTCATTAAAACACTTCAAATTTCTCTTACGAATAAAACGTGGGTTTGTCTTAGGAACCTTCATATTTCTAACAGCAACAACAACACAATGGTCACTTAAATCATTACAAAAATCACCAACCGCAGAATATTTATGTGGAACATTTGTTAATATCAAATCAATCAGGGTAGATTTATCTGGGCATTTAAGATTTGGGCGAGTGGGTGAGTTAATCAACTGGGTAAGATTCATAGAATTACAAAACATTTTTAAACCATCAGACGCCGGCTTTAACCAACCAGTTGAGATCACCAATCAAGATCATTTCACTGTAAAGAAGTTTAGACATAAGGTGCGTCAAAGAAGAAAATGCATCACCGAGAGCAGAGGGAATAGGACATGGATGCATACAAGAGAGCCCGCTAAAAGGGCCTCCTGCATCACAGTGCTGGAGGCGCTACTACAGACCCGGGTTCGATCATGATCGGGGGTCCCATAGGGTCGCACACAATTGGCCCAGCATTGTCCAGGGGAGGGTTTGGCCGGGCGGGCTTGATTTGGCTCATCGCGCTCTAGCGACTCCTTGTGGCAGACCGGGCGCCTGCAGGCTGACCTCGGTCATCAGGGGAACGGTGTTGGACCTAACGTGTGCCAGGAAAACATCCACCACAGCATTACACCACTGTTGTCAACAGACAGGATGGGGACATTGACTCATGCTGCTTAAACCAAATCGGGATTCTGCCATCATGATGGAACCGGGATTTGTCGGACCAGGCAATGTTTTTCCGCTCCTCAATTGTTCAGTGTTGGTGGTTGCGTGCCCACAGTTCTTCTTGATGTTAGCTGATATGAGTGGAACCCGGTGTGGTTGTCTGCTGCATTAGCCCATCTGTGACAAGCACCGATGAGTTGTGCGTTCTGAGATGCCGTTTTGCACACCACTTTTGTGCTGCACAGTTATTTGCCTGTTTGTGGCCCGTATATTAGCTTGCACTAATCTTTTTTTGTAATTATTTTTCTTTATGTTGTACTATTTAATAAAACAATTATATCTACTTGCAGTATAGCTGCACAACATCTACATCACATTAGCCATCTTCCAGAGTGACTCACAGAAGCAACCAGGGTCACCGCCCTAAACAAGGGCACGTTGACAGATCTCCCACAAGGCCAAAAAACAGATCGCTGGTTCAGGTCCCCATCAGCCATCGGCCCAAGCGCCCAACTGCCAGGCGACCAGCCCCCAGGATCCCCTTCCCATAGTTCCCCGAGAGCTGCCCCTCAACCAACTGAGAGACCCCCCCTGAAAATGTTTTAATTCCATTCCCCATTTGTTGGGGGGGTTCTCGGTAAACCCAAGACGCTGTCGTGTTTGATTCATTACAGAAAGCCTTGGAGATTGTATGGACTGGAGCTTCCGTGGGGGCATGTTGATACAGTACACCCACTGTGTGGGCTGTGGTGCAGTGCTGCCCAGAGCCGGAAAAACCTGCGTGAAAATAACTAAACTCAATCGTTCTATTGCACTACAGACAGCATGCAGCACACGCTCTGGCCATTTGGTCTGCTGGGGGTGTGGCCAGCCAGGCCATCTACGCAGGGATTACCCAAAGTCCCACAGAGCTCAGGAGCAGACTGCTGCATGAGAATGGAGCCTGTTGTTGTGGTTGGCCGGAACGGTGTTGGGGACTTTTGTCTCTTCGCTGTCACTGTCTACAGTAACCCTGGTGAGAACGGACATTGTACTAGGTTGGACTCGGTTCAAGCCCACAACCCCCATCTGTGTGTTACTTTCCCCAGCTACCTCCATGAAACGTCCATCTGTGAGCCGGGGCCAGCCCAGCCACCCCAGATGGGAGAGAAGAGGACACTGTCCGCAGTGAGATAGATATGGGAGAGGAGCTGTGATGGCCTTGACCCCGAGCAGCAGGATTGGCTGTTGCTGTTGGAATTCAGAGACAGCTTTGCTCTGAGTGAAGAGGAGGTGGGTCAGATTCTGGTGCAGCACGAGGGGACGCTCGGCCCATCAAGATGCATCCCAGCCATATCCCACTGGCACACAAGCAGACAAGGCAGCAGACAAGGCCGTTGGAGATGCAGTGGGCAGCCTTCATTGAGCCCTCAGGCAGCCCCTGGGCGGCACCAATAGTCGTGATTCCTAAGAAGGGGGATAAGCTGAGGTTATGTGCGGACTACAGAATACGGTAACCAGGAAGGAGTCATACCCTATATCATGTAACGAAGAGTCACTGAACCTGGTTAGGACGTCCTCTAGCTCCCTCACTGAACCTGGTTAGGACGTCCTCTAGCTCCCTCACTGAACCTGGCTAGGATGTCCTCCTAGCTCCCTCACTGAACCTGGTTATGACGTCCTCCTAGCTCCCTCACTGGACCTCCGCAGAGGGCACTGGCAGGTTCTCCTCTCTCCAGAGCCAAGACTGATTTCGCCCACCAACAGAGGGCACTGGCAGGTTCTCCTCTCCCCAGAGCCAAGACTTCTTTCACCCACCAAAAGAGGGCACTGGCAGGTTCTCCTCTCCCCAGAGCCAAGACTGCTTTCGCCCACCAACACAGGGCACTGGCAGGTTCTCCTCTCCCCAGAGCCAAGACTGCTTTCGCCCACCAACAGAGGGCACTGGCAGGTTCTCCTCTCCCCAGAGCTAAGACTGCTTTCGCCCACCAACAGAGGGCACTGGCAGGTTCTCCTCTCCCCAGAGCCAAGACTGCTTTCGCCCACCAACAGTGGTCACTGGCAGGTTCTCCTCTCCCCAGGACCAAGACTGCTTTCGCCCACCAACAGAGGGCACTGGCAGTTCAAGGTCCTGTTCTTCGGCTTGCGCAACGCTCCAGCTACTTTTGGGCGGGTGATTGATAGGGTGCTGGCTGGCATTCCCCAACAGGAGTGTCTGGTCTACCTTGACGACATCCTGGCCCATGGCAGCTCCTTCCAGTCTGTCCTGGGGGCGCAAAGTGTGGGCTGTCCAAGACTGGCCCATTCCCACTAACCAGCAGCAGCTGAAGAGCTTCCTGGTCTCGTACTACAGGAGGTTTGTACGGGGCTTCTCCAGTGTCGCCACTCCCTTGAACCGCCTGCTGCCAAAGGACAGCAGAGTGGCAGGAGGTCTCCAACACCCTCTAGCGTACACTGATCGAGGCCCATGTGCTCACCTCCCCCACCTTGCCCTTTTTCCTGAACACAGATGCGAGCAATGTGGGCATGGGTGGGGTGCTGGCCCAGGTGGGGCCAGAAGGGGAGAGAGTAGTGGCGTACTTCAGCAAGACATTCAACAAACACACACTGCTACTGTGTCATATGGCAAGAGCTCCTCGCTGTAGTGGAGTCCATCAAACACTTCAAGTACTACCTGTGTGGCTTGCCCTTCACTGTAAGGAGTTATCACTCCACTCTCCAGTGGCTCATGTTTTTTAAAGAGCCAGAGGGGCAGGTCGTATGCTGGTTGGAGGAGCTCCAGCTGTACGACTTCACAGTTGTACATCGGGCCACTCTAACGCCGGCCCTGTACTGCACACGGGAGCTGAGAGAGGCCCATGAGAGAGAGCTGTGTGCGGAGGAGGGGGTCGGTGCCTCAGTATGCCAGGTGAGCGTGCCTGTCTGTTGTGAGATGCAGGCTGTCAAATTGGCTAAATGGAGGTAGCAGCAGGACACAGATCTGCAACCAGTGCTAGAGTGGGTGGAGGTGCGGCTGGCTGATGGCATGCTACAGTGAGCATGGAAGGAGCCAGCTACAGGAGAGGATAGGTGGCAGGTGGTGGTCCCAAAGCACTGTGGGAGGCTGTGCTCTAGGGCATGCATGGAGGAGTAGGGATTGGACAGTTTGGGAGTGGATGTAGTCGGGCCGTACCCCACCACAGACCGTGGAAACCGCTGGGTGTTTCTCGACCATGGACTATTTTACAAAATGGCCTGAAACCTACACTCCAGGAAGCAGAGACCATCGTCGATGCCCTCACAGCCATATGTTCAGCAAGTTTGTCGCTGAGTCCATTCACAGCGACAGTCCCGTGTGTTCGTCACCATGTGTGAGTGGCTGGATAGGCACAAAAGCCGCACCACTCCGCCTCACCCGTAGAGCGATGGCCTCGTGGAGCACTTCAACAAAACGCTAGCGCAGCAGCTGGCCATCATCTCTGATGAGAAAGAAAGAAAGAAACGTAGTTGCCCCAAGCTGGAGAGTCACTGGGTGGGACGGTGTATGGTCCTGGATAGGATGGGAGAAGATGGTGTACTGGATCCAGGAAGCGTAGGAAAAAAAGGAGACCTCCGGGTCACTTCCGGAACTTTTTGTTCCCTCTGGAACAAGGGACTTTGTGGTGAGGGTGCTGTGTAGCGACCCTCCTGGTCAGTTATGTGGGGGCAGGGGATCTGGGAAGGGGGTCGGGGCACCGCAGGTTGTAACCTGGCTTTTTCTTTGTGCATGGTACTTTTGCACTAGCCTGTGAGTTTTCATTGAAGGACTCAAGAACTGTTGTGGACATTGGCTCATTTATGATTTATAGAGGCCATTACAATATCATACTAATTAGTGTCCCAGATTTACAATGTCTAGTCTGAGTCAGGCTGTATCTACCGCGAGAGTGTGTGTGTGTTGAGCCACAGAATACAGTTGTTGGTTCGAGTTTATTCAATTGTTACCAACATAATGGTCAATACAAACATCTGTGGGCATATCACCAGTTCCAGTTGGAGTTATGAAATAAACATACGTGTTAAGTATACAGTATATTATGTCTCATCTAGGTTGAGGGGAATTTGCTAGTGTACTGTATGAGAATCAGAGCCCGATACTACAAATCAGATTTCAGGAATTCTAGATAACTTTGGTCAACTCTGAGTTCAACTCGGGATAACCAGTACCATGAAAGTGGCTCACCTTTTTAGCCAGGTAAAATGTTATGCCAATTAATCGTTCATAAATAACCTGCTCGGGGCAGGCTTACTCGGGGTTAAATCGATTTATCCTGAATATATTGCCTGAGCCGCGACTTGAGGACCAAATCTTGCAAAGATTTCATCATCCCGTTCATTTGAGGAAGATGACTGATTCAATATTTCATTGATCAAAAGTGTTGTCTGTTAAACAATAGTAATGTTAAAATACCTACACTTTCAGTAATGTCAGAATGCATTTGAAACTTCAACGGTTAAGAGCGTTGGGCCAGTAACCGAAAGGTTGCTGGTTCAGATCCCAGTGCCGACTAGGTGAAATATGTGCCACTGTGCCCTTGAGCAAGACACTTAACCCTAATTGCTCTGGATAAGAGTGTTGCTAAATGACTAAAATGTAAAAACATGTATTATACTTGTCACATGCGCTGAATACTTGTGAGTGTGCGTAGAGTCAGTGCAAGATAGGGTCAATGCATATAGTCTGTGTAACCATTTCATTAAGTATGTAGCAGTCTTATGGCTTGGTGGTAGAAGCGGTCTCTGAGCCTGTCGGTCTAAGAGCCGATGCTCCGGTATCGATTGCCGGACGGTATCAGAGTGAACGGTCTATGGCTTGGGTGGCTGAAGTCTTTGGCCATTTTTAGTCCTTCCTCTGACACCGCCAGATACAGAGGTCCTGGATGGCAGGGGGCTTGGCCCCAGTGTTGTAATGGGCTGCCCACCCAGTTATTTCTCCTGTTGTCCAGGTTGGAGAGGGCATTGTGAAGTGCATTTGAGATTGCGTAATCTGTGGAACTGTTGGGGCGATATGAAAATTGAAATGGACTCAGGGTGTCTAGGATGATGGTGTTGATGTGTTATGACCAGCCTTTTCAATGAACTTCATAATTACAGTTGAGTGCTACAGGGCGATATTCATTTAGGCAGGTTACCTTGGAGTTCTTGGGAACAGGGAAAATGGTGGTAACTTGAAACGTGTTGGGATTAACGACTGGGACAAAGAGAGAGTGGAAATGTCAGTGAAGACACTTGCTGGTCTCTGAACATTCTCCAAGAACACTCACTGGTATTCCGTCTGGCCCGGTGGCCTTGTGAGTTTAAACTTTTTTAACCAGTTGCTCCTACTTGAGACGCTTGCGTCCCATCTAGAGCTCTGGAAATGCAAATGCGCTACGCTAAATGCTAATAGTATTAGTTAAAACTCAAACGTTCATTAAAATACACATGCAGGGTATTGAATTAAAGCTACACTCGTTGTGAATCCAGGCAACGAGTCAGATTTTTAAAATGCTTTTCGGCGAAAGCATGAGAAGCTATTATCTGATAGCATGTAACACCACAAAAGACCCGCAGGGGACGTAAACAAAATAATTAGCATATTCGGCACTACACAAACCGCACAATAAAATAGAAAACATTCATTACCTTTGACCATCTTCTTTGTTGGCACTCCTAGATGTCCCATAATCACTATTGGGTCTTTTTTTTTCGATTAAATCGGTCCATATATAGCCTAGATATCGTTATATGTAGACTGTGTGATAAACAAAAAAAAACAGTGTTTCATAACGTAACGTCATTTTTTAAAATTCAAAAAGTCGACGATAAACTTTCACAAAACACTTCGAAATACTTTTGTAATGCAACTTTAGGTATTAGTAAACGTTAATAAGCGATCAAATTAATCACAAGACGAAGTATATTCTATAGCTGTCCGTCTGGAAAAATGTCCGGCTAGAAACTCAACCAAAATATCCGGTCCTAGACCTGAAGAACCGAGCTGCCTTGCGTGTGTTTGACCAAGAAACAAATCGTAGGCAAATGACAAGACTCTAGACACCGTGTGGAAGCTGTAGGTACTGCAACCTCAGCCTCATTAATTGTGGTTCACCTTTATCAATGGGTTCAAGCCGCGCAGCAATATATTTTTCCATTTTCAGTGATCAGTTTTTCCTGCGCTCTCCGATGAAACGCACGTTATGTTATAGCCACAGCCGTGATTTAACCAGTTTTATAAACGTCTGAGTGTTTTCTATCCACACATACTAATCACATGCATATACTATATTCCTGGCATGAGTAGCAGGGCGCTGAAATGTTGCGCGATTTTTAACAGAATGTTCAAAAAAGTAGTGGGTAGGAGTAACAGGTTAAAGCTTAACTTTCATCAGCCACGGAGAGTGAGATCCGGTCTAATAGGATTCCACCTTCCTCCCATATTGTCCTTTTGAATGTTTGATGTCTCATCGGAGATCGTAGCGGGCTTTCTTGTAAGCAGTAGCTATAGCCTTTAGTAGAGCACCGATATTGCCTGTAATCCATGGTTTTGGTTTGGGTTCGTTCTCGTAGTTGCTGTGGGGATGAAGTCATCTATGCACTTGTTGATGAAGCCCGTGACTGATGTGGTAAACACCTTGATGCTATTGGATGAATCCCAGAACATATTCCAGTCTGTACTAGCAAAACAGTCTTGTAGCCTTGTGTCTGCTTCAACAGACCACTTCTGTATTGAGCACGTCACTGGTACTTCCTGTTTTGAGATTTTGTCTGTAACCAGGAAGCAGGTAGATAGTCATGGTCTGATATGCCAAAGGGAGGGTGAGGGAGGGTGAGGGAGGGCCTCATCTGCAAGACTCTCCCTACAGGTAACAACACACATGGATGCACGCACACACACTATTTACACACTAACATTCAAATGTTCCGTTCTCTTAACAATTGTGTTTTGTTTCAGGCTGACCGTTCAGTGTCCCTACCCTGCTAATGACATCGTCACTGTCTCTATTGAACACCCTGTCAACTCAACCTTTGCCCTCTAACCTCTGCTGCCTATTTAATACACTAGTCTCCAACAGAGGTCAGGGCAGTGGGCAGTATGTGGGTGTGGCGATAGTTGGGATGGGAGCTTTGATTGCTGTTACAGGGAAGATGCTCGGTTGAATGCCTAATAAAACATGAAAACATGTTTGCAAATTTGTGAAGTTGGTTAAAATCCCAGCTAAATGTATTTCATATAATGAGCCCATTGCCAAGTGAAAATATAACTCTTGACCTGGGTCACTAAACTCACCAAAAAGGCTGCATTTACACAGGCAGCCCAATTATTATAATTTTTTTTACAAATCAGATCAGCTCTGAAAAATATCTGATGTGAAAAGATCTAATGATCTTATTCTGTACCATGAATATGAAATGACATGTATAAATATCAATCATAGACTATGTATACTGAACAAAAATATAAATGCAACAAAGATTTTACTGAGTTACAGAAAATCAGTCAATTATTAAATTAGAACCTAATCTATGGGTTTCACATGACTGGGAATACAGATATGGATCAGTTGGTCACAGATACCTTAAAAAAATAGGGGGGTGGATCAGAAAACCAGTCAGTATCTTGTGTGAGCACCATTTGCCTCATGCAGCGCAACATATTTCCTTCACATAGCGTTGATCAGGCTGTTGTCCAACCCCTCTTCAATGGCTGCCCGAAGCTATTGGATATTGGCGAGAACTGGAACACACTGTCATACACATCGATTCAGATCATCCCACACATGCTCAATGGGTGACATGTCTGGTGAGTATGCAGGCCATGGAAGAACTGGGACCTTTTCAGCTTCCAGGAATTGTGCACAGATCCTTGCAACATGGGGCTGTGCATTATTATGCTGAAACAGGAGGTGATGGCGGTGGATAAATGGCACTACAACGGGCCTCAGGATCTCATCACGGTATCTCTATGCATTCAAATTGCCATCGATAAAATGCAATTGTGTTCGTTGTCCGTAGTTTATGCCGCCAATACCATAACCCCACCTCCACCATGGGCACTCTGTTATCAACGTTAACATCAGCAAACCACTCGCCCACAAGACGACGTACACAAGGTCTGTGGATGCGGCTTATGGTAGAGAAATGAACATTCAATTCTCTGGCAACAGCTCTGGTGGACATTCTTGCAGTCAGCATGCCAATTGCACTCTCCTTCAAAACCTGAGATATCTGTGGCATTGTGTTGTGTGACAAATTTTAGAGTGGCCTTTTATTGTCCTCAGTACAAGGTACACCTGTGTAATTATCATGCTGTTTAATCAGCTTCTTGATATGCCACAGCTGTCAAGTGAATGGATTATCTTAGAAATGCTCACTAACAGGGATGTAAACAAATTTGTGCACAAAGTTTGATAGAAATAAGCTTTTCGTTCGTATGGAAAATGTCTGGGATCTTTTATTTCTGCTCATGAAACATGGAACCAAAACTTTACATGATACGTTTATATTGTTGTTCAGTGGAGATGGAAAACACATCCTAAGAAAGGGGGAAGGAGAGGAGATGAGTAGAGGAATCCACTTCAGACTATTTAGCTGCGCCCCTAGGCTCTGGCAAGCTGGCCAACCATGTGACCCAATTAGCTAATTAATTACCTCAATCACAGCACCACCCCCATATAAAAGTGCCAGAGAACATGCTACATATCAACTGTTGTTGTTTTTTTTTGGTTGTTGTCTAGGATACTGTCAGTATGTGGTAGTTGATGGTGTGTTAACTAGCAGGTGTAGTTTACTAGCTGTTACTGGCTAGGGTTAGACACTTCTACGGAGCAATGGCTTTTGGGTGTTGGGTGGGGTAAGTTTGGTGGTGGGCTTAAATGTTTTGAATAGGTGTGTTGATGCTGGCAACCTTTTCTTGACCTGTGCTATTGTTTTTCTTACAGAGTATTTATATTCCTTTCTGTATGGCCTAGTGTAAGATGTTCTGACCTTCCAAGAGGTAAGAAACTTAAATTGGGTCAGATGAGCCTTTATACAAGCTGTAGAACACTGGTATGAATTGTTGGTCAGAATCAATTAGTTTCCACCCTTCAGATTCTCACCTTGTGTGTCTATATAGGGGCCATTGAGACTGCATGCCGGGATCGATACCTGTTGGTAACAACCCAACTCTCATTTGCTGGGAACGAACCTCGCTTTGAAGCGGTTGGTAAGTAGGCTTTTAACCTTAATTCTGATGCAAAATGGGCCTGAAACCAGGTTTGGTCAGCTCATGAACTTGGCATCTTAACATGTCTTGGCCAGGGTTTGGTAGCTGGTGCTGACAGGAAGTCTCTCCCTGCAGTATATTTCCGTCTCACTGTGCCTGTTGGACCATTTAAGAATAAACTGATTTTTATTTAGTATTGGATTTGAGCATATTCAAATCATTTGATATGACCCAATTCTTTACCCCTATCTAGATGCTGATGGTGTTCACCCCATCACTAAGCAGTATGGGTCAGAGTGTGGCTACATGTTCAGTATCCTCCCTCTGCCTGGCCATGCTGAACTCAGAGCCTCCTACTTCTCCTGCCACACTGACAACCAGGTTCATATATTTTCTGTGCATTGTGGTCTTTTCAAAGCCACAACCCATGGGCACACTGGTTAAATCAACATTTCAATTACATTGAACGAATGTGGAGTAGCCATTGAGTTAAATCTGTGCCCATGGGAAGGGCTTTTAAACTATTTTCTAGTCAAATTACTACCAGGTATCTCAGTTGAAGGTCTTGTTTTTGTATCTTAGGACGATGAGGTTTTCACTTTTAGCTTTAACTTGATCACTATTGATGCGACTGGAGTGGAAGCCACCTACTCTGTGAATGCAACCTGCTTCCTCCCTCTACCCTGGTCCCCCAGAGAAGTCAGCTGTGAGGAGAACTATATGGAGGTACTGATGCATGGATCTAGACTGTACCCAGGGCTCGTGGAGTTGGGCTTGTGTATTTTTATAGGAGAGTGTTCTGTTACCCTGTAGGTGTCAATGAGGAGTGACGTTTCTTGTCTGTCTGGTACAACGGATACCTGGACTGCTGCCCTTGCTAAAGTAAGCTAAAGGCTATTTGGCAAATTGTCAATTAGATGAGCTCCACCAGTTTGTCCCCAATACCACCATGCATGTCCTGTCTCTTGTTCCCCATCAGGCCCACAGCTCTGCCACGTCTACCTGGCAGGTGATGTTCCAGCAGGAGGGACAGCAGCTGATTCCCATGTCATTCTCAGAGGCTCGGGAGCTGGGCTACGTGTTCCACTTCACCCAGGGAGACTGGTGTTCCGCTCACCCTACACACCACGGTCTGTCATGGGGTCTGTCTCCATGGTGAGGATTTAAATGTCCTGTTCAATGGCTTCCTTTATCTTGGTTGTCTTCAGGCTTGCTTAATTTGACATTAACGACCTACACTGGTGGCTGTATTCCAAGAGGGTCTTTCATTGCGTAATGTTTAAAACAAGGGTTATGCAGGATGGGAAGGAAGCCACTTATTTAGACTACTGAAATGCCCCTTTTGTACTGTTGGCAAGTACACTTCATCCTTTATTCAATTCCAGATCAATGGTTCAGTGGTGGAGGTGGTCCATCCCATACTGTTCTCCAGGCAGAGATGGGTGGTTATGATGGTGGACTGGATTGTTGCGTGCAGCATAAGTAAGTTCCAGTGTAATATCAGGCTCCACATAATCAAGGATCAGACCTGAAGGGACTGGATTGTCTTAAGCAATAGTGATGGTACAGTTAAGCAAATAATACTTCCACCTATGAAGTTATTTCAGATCTGTGAGATGTTTTGATCACTCGGTTCCAGAGGAAGAATTGCTCACAGGGTCTTAACACTTGTAATCTCTTTCCAGATGAAGGGATGTATGATGGGGCGGGGCTGGTCTGGCAGACCCCCACTCTGCTGTCCCCGCTGGTCTCTGGCCTCTCTGGGTTGGAGAGCAGCAAGATCTCAATGGGGGTGGATGGGCAGCTCCTGGATGAGCCCATCACAGCAGAGCGAGGCTACAGCCTGGACATCAGTGACACCACTGTCCAGATCAGCATCCCCTTCAATGCTGCCGGAGGATACAGAAAAGTCAGTAGCGTACTAGGCCGGCATCTGACCATTCACATGGAGACGCTTACCTTGTATTCTGATGCAGAGAAGCTGCAAATGGCTTCAGTCACTCATGTCCTCTGTACACCTTGAATATTCTACTTTGTACCATATAACCTAATGGCAGATGCTTCATAACGGTTTCAACTCTTCCAGAGCTTTGTGATGGGCAACATGTACCATGAGTTCTATGTGGTCCATCTCTACTATGAACAAATCTTTCTTGATGACTGTGGTGTGGAGACCAGACTCCGCCTCCACAGGCCCATGAACACACCCCTTCTGATCCAGCACCTCACCATCATTAACCGTAAGTTCTGCTAACCTATCCGAAGTGGCTCTTCAGCTCCATGGTCATAATTGCTAATGACACTTGTCACCCCCCACCACCACAGAAACAGTCCTTGAGGATCGTGTGTTTACTGTTTACCTGGGGAACCTCTCCTACGATGTTGACGTGGTGGCTGTGATGCTCAATGGTCACAACTTCACCATACTAGACGTGAATAAAAGTGGCCTCGTCATAACCATGGTCACCCAGCCCAATAGTACCCTACATGCCTACATTCTCAGGGTGCCATTTGAGGATGCAGTTGTTCACAAGCTGGTAAAGAGAAATACTTATTTTTACTCTCTAATGAACTACTGTGGTTTTTCTCAGTATTTCCTCATGGCTTCTTGATAAGGGAATTTATGTTTAAAGAAATAAGAGAATCTGAATGACATTAAGAGTTATGACTGAAGCATTTCACCCTAATAGTTACAGAAGCTTAGACTATGTGTTTAGACATAATACTAGAATATTGTGAGATAGTGGGAACATAGTCTGTGAGACCAAGGACGGAGAAAGTCCCCCCTCTAAATGAGTTCATATCCATAGTACTCTCCAGAGGGGGTTCTTCAGTTCTCGATGGACATCAACTACACGTTGGTCATCATGCCTCAAAAGGAGCCCTTCTACTACCTGGCCTCAGTCGTGGCTCAGTTCAATGATGTCTGTAAGTTGAAGTGATAATTCTCAAGGTGGGCTTCCGAGCCTTCTGGTTCTGATCACTGCCTAACGTGGACGCAGCCCAGCGATCTACCACTGTTTACCCCTGATGTCATTTTGGCACTATTGACTAAACTATTGGGCCGATCTTCTCTTCGTCAGTTCCTCCGGTCTTCAAAGGCGTCTGCAATGAGAAAAGCATCAGTTTCTTAATGGACCATAAGCCATTTGACTACCTGTGGGAGGTGGGTGTTGGCCCCTACATTCTGACCACAAATCTGGCAGCCAAGCGGGGCTACATCATGCAGAATGACAGCAAGAGTCTGAACCTGGAAGTGCCCCTCTTCTCTGTTGGCTACACTTATAAGGTGAGATGCTCATTGGTCAAGCGCTTAAATTGGCTTGTCGTTGGCTCAAGTAGGCGTTATAATTATTTAAAATGTACCTTCTCTTTTTCCCAGGACATCAATTTGAAGCAGTTCTACGGCTCATTTGAAATTCACTCACGACTTCCTAAGACCTTGGAGGTCAAGAGTTCCTTGGCCAAAGCTTGTCTCTTCCAGACTACTGAGGTCATAGGTAACTACTAGTGCCTCATCTTTGCCTGCAACTTAATTTATTGCCTGACTGTTTAGTGTTGATCATTCACTTTGTTCTAGCCCAGCTCTAACACTACTTTCTCTAGTGTGTTCCACTGAAGGGGTGGTGACAGTGGTTACTGATGTGACTCTGGCCATCCCTGGCACTGAACCCAACGGAACCTTTCTCCTGGACTCCACCTGCAGGCCTGAAGAGACGGATGACACCAGGGCTCTCTTTAGCTTTGGACTCCACACCTGTGGTACCAGGGTCCAGGTATAACTGTCCAACCCATACAATTTTAATCATTCAAATGATCAAGTGACTGGCCCTACCAGTGACTACTTCAAATAAGTTTGTCAGCATCTAACCTGGTAACCCAGAACTCATCTTGCTTAATTTGTTCAGCTGCATGACTTAGTTCTGGTTACATATGTCTTAGAATTTGCCCAATCCTGATGCGTCCAAATAATCTGCAAAATAAACGCTGGAACTACTGCTGTAACAATGCATCCCGTCACTGGTTCAGGCGCAGAATCGGTCCACGAGATCAGCAAGCCTCCATCTGAAACCGTCAGCATACAGGCTGAATATTTTAAATTAATATTTAGACTTTGACTGACAGGTGTCTAGTTCTCATGAGGCCTGACAAGGGAACAACCATTTCGTTTTTTTTGGATTGCAACAGTTTGATATTCAATGAATCATGTTCAGGCTTGTGACGTCCTCTTGTCATCTAGGTTGACCATCAGCATGTTACCTACGAAAATGATATCAACGTTGAGCACAAGAGCCAATCTGTGAACGCACCAGTCAAAACCAGGGATACTGCCTCTGTGTACGTGACTTCACTGATAATCTACTACCTCATTGGTTGAATTAAAACTATTTACGTCAGTCATTAACTCTCACTACAGGCACTTGTGGCTTTAATGTTCAGTTCTCTTTTTAGGGTGACAGTTCGGTGTGTCTATCCACTGAGTGACCTATACAAGCTGTTTGCATATTGGCGGTTTGAGGCAGACTCTCCAGGAGTTGGCACCATCTTGACTAGAGAAGCTGTAAAAAGTAAGTGTTCGGTAGTTGTGCAGCTAAAGAGGGTGGTAAAACTGCTACAGCTTTTTACACCTGACTCTCTGTCCAATCATAGCATTTCAGGCCACCTTTCCACCCACCACCAGAAGACCGTTGACCTCCACAACTACTTCCAACACAGGCCTTAGTCCTGGGAGGGAAATGCCTGGCATCCAACCTAGGGCTAAATACGTCAAAGTCTTCAGCTGGCAAATGAACCAACCTAAAGGAACCACTTAGGCCCAGACCCCAGTCACTCTCCATACAATGGTATGAGATGGAGAAATCTGTTCTACATGTCATATTCCTAGATGAGAGCTAACTTCATTTTATTCTCTCCACAGGAACAAATGAAACCACTGACTGAATTGAGTGTTTGCGGTGTTTTTAATATAAATAAGTCTGGTTCTTAATAAAACATATTTCTTACAAGCTGTACCTTGTCCTGATTGTTTTGGGATGTGGCTGCATCCAGTTTGGGGATTATATCACAAGTGAGGACTTTGTTTGGTAACTAAGTTGGCTAGGTAAATGCTTTGTAACGAATTTTAATCTCATCTCAGTCACTTACGACACATGTTGGCCTTTAAGGGGTGATCAGCACTTTTAACTGTGGCCACCCTGCCACTTTTGGTCAACTGCTGCAGGATGGGGCCTGAATAATCTAAGCACACGTATCCATAAACTGCATTTTGGCAGCAAGGTGTGACAATGATGAGGCTAGTTTTACTAGAAATGGAGTAAAGCAAGCTTGTGGCATTAAGCTATAGTCCAACTCAATGGGTAACTACAGATGACTCCTACTCATCCTAGAACTTATATTGTTCTGTCTACAGAGGCTTTAAGTCTATTGCTGCTTTTTTTACCATGCTGTTTGAATGTCTGTGAATTCGAAGGGTGTTAGAATGAGTGTCTGACCACTTGGTTATGCCTAGAATTTAAGGCTCATACACTGTCGAGTTATACACATTTTACCTGGATGCTTTTAAGGCTGCTAACAGGTACCCCAATTCTGACCTTACACAACACACTGCATCAGCCAGTGTCAAGTTGTGTGACTGAAATGCTCAATTGTAATTAGTCCCATCAGAACGTGGCGTAGGTCTAGATTGCACTACGACAGTTGGCACAAGTCATATCCTGGTAGCAGTGATTCAGCCAATTAAAATCTTTAAAGTTGACGACGGTCCAGCTTGTTCATTGATGGAAGTGTCATTAACAGGCTATTTCAGTGTCAGCTTAGTTGATTTGATAATCGGGGATCACATTTGACTGTTCAAATTGCTCCAGACAACTAGCCTTCAGCTAGATACCAATGCTCATCCAACAATGGTAGGCCTATAGTTTACTTTTGGTTGGAAGCATTTGATTATGCAATGGCATAGGCCTATATTTTTGGATTTGAGTACACTATTGTCACAGCGAGACAAATGTGACCGTAGGCATTTTCAGAGATCCAGGAATCGTAAGATATTTTCAAATCATTACAAAACAACGTAATGAAAGGTGTTTTGTCACATGATCGGTGAAAACGCCACGCATTCAACTCATGACTAATGAACAGCTCATGAACTATGGTGTAGACGTTTGATTGAACTCGTATATTTAATGTCGGCTACCTGTTTTGCATGTGTTTGTGTAAAATTGCCTCAGAGGGTAGGCAGTTTACCCACTTTATCAGACAAATACATTGTGGGTATAGGGACTGAAAATGAACAAAAGTATAGATAACGTTAAGTGTTGGTCCCATGTTTCATGAGCTGAAATAGAAGATCCCTGAAATGTTCCATACAAAGCTTATTTCATGTTATGTGCACAAATGATTTACATACCTGTTAGTGAGCATTTAAACTTTGCTGAGATAATCCATCCACCTGACAGGTGTGGCATGTCAAGAAGCTGATTAAACCACTGGGGATAAAAGGCCACTCTAAATGGTGATGTTTTGTCACAACACAATGCCACAGATGTCTCAAGTTATGAGGGAGTGTGCAATTTGCATGATTGTAGGAACGTCCACCAGAGCTGTTGCCAGACGATTACATTTTCATTTCTCTACCATAAGCCATGTTCAACGTCGTTTTACAGAATTTGGCAGTTTGTTCAACCGGCTTCACAACCGCAGACCACGTGTAACCACGCCAGCCCATGACCTCCGGCTTCTTCATCTGCGGGATCATCTGAGACCAGCTACCCGGACAGCTGATGAAATTGTGGGTTTAGGCAATTGATGTATCTGACAGTTTGTGCAGAAATTCAATCTCAGGGAAGATCATCTGTATGCTTGTAGTCCTCACCAGGGTCTTGACCTGGCTGCAGTTTGGCAGTGTAACCAACTTCAGTGGGCAAATGCTCACCTTCAATGGCCACTGGCATGCTGGAGATGTGTGCTTTACAAGGATTAATCCAGGTTTCAAATGAACCGGGCAGATGGTAGACATCTTGTGGGTGAGCGGTTTGCTGATGTCAACGTTGTGAACAGAGTGGCCGTGGGGTTATGGTATGGTCAGGCATAAACTACGGACAATGAACACAATTGTATTATATCAATGGTAATTTGAATGTGCAGAGATACTGTGACGAGCTCCCGAGGCCCATTGTCGTGCCATTCATCAGCTGCCATCCCCCCGTGTTTCAGCATGGTCATGCACGGCCCAATGTCGCAAGGATCTGTAGACAATTCATGGAACCTGAAAATGTCCCATTTCTTCCTTGGCCTGCATACTCACCAGACATGGTACCCTTTGAGCATGTTTGGGATGCTCTGGATCGACGTGTACGACAGCGTGTTTTAGTTCCCTCCAATATCCAGCAACTTCGTACAGCCATTGTAGAGGAGTGGGTGATAGAGGAATTCTAAATTCCTTTATGTTTTATTGCCAAAACCATTTTCACACTCGTTTCTAATTCATTAATGAGGTGTAAGGTCATTAATTATGCATGAAGTAGATCGAGACCAGTCTTAAAAGCTAGGTAAGAGCGTTTTATTCCAGAGAGTACTAACTCAAATACATTTTTCCACAGGTTATAAACTGAACATGACATCATCAGTTTCCCACCCTCTCTCCGATTCTCACAAGAGCCCATTGTTTTGTTTTAGGTCTGGAACATCTCCCAGACATTTCTTATCTGTCTGAAAAACCATAGCATCGCTCCCCCTTTAACGCCCAAGAGGCCCAGACAATTAATTCGTTCTGCTTACATTTTCAGTAACAGCTTAACCAATAACTTTTACTTTTCATACCATAACATAATAGTATTAGAATAAATGGTTCTAATCAATAATGTATACATAATTAATCATCTCAACCACAATTTCCTCTAACAATCCTCCCTTTGATCAAATATTATACATTCAAACCTACATCTAGTTTCCATTTAATCATAAAAATCAAAGTATAAACGAACTTAACTAACCTTTTTATAGAGGTTTATCAGATTCTTCACACATCATTAATCAAATCTAACCTTAACTCCAACTGGTTTTAAACCTACATCAGAATCATAACTCCTTTTTCAGGATTTTTGCCACAATCTTTATTAAAAAACAGTTTAATCATTGAAACAAATTACAATCTAATTCCCCTTCATCTCAACACTATTCTCATCAAACATAAATTCCCCACAAATGACAGATTCAGATTCGTCCACTTCCTCGGTAGACATGCCTTCAGTCCTCCACGGTCAGAACCTGGAATCGGCCCATAACGCACCATCTGTAGTGTCATTGATCTCTCCAGAGTCCTGGAAACAATAACTTTCATACATACACGCAATCAACCACGTACGTACAAAACTAACACAGTCATACAGGTGAAAAAAGCCCATAACACCACATTTTTCCATAAATACTGTCAACCCAATTTAAAAAAACAAAAATCAAACCCAGTTCAGAGAAGTATCCACCCCAGAGTTTCTGCCAACCCGTGAGCCAGGGTGGTCAAAACAGCTGAGGCTTCGGGCACTGATTCGTCTGGAGCTGTGCTACCTGGGATGTAAGACATGGTCCTGATTACCACGCCCACTTCCTCCTTTTATCTAATGCAATTCTATTCTGTCAGGTCTTCCAGCTGGTTGCTTCAGTCTGTTCTACAAAACCTTTAACCTCATAGTCCGACCAAACCCGTATGCGGTAGCGTAACTACAGCCTCAAGCTCATTAGCATAACGCAACGTTAGCGATTTCTAAAAATCGCAAATGAAATGAAATAAATATGCCTGTTCTCAAGCTTATCCTTTTCTTAACAATCCTGTCGTCTCAGATTTTCAAAATATGCTTTAGAACCAGAGAAAATCACTAATTTGTGTAAGAGTGGTGATAGCTAGCTTAGCATTAGCGTTTGCATTTAGCACGCAACATATTCACAAAAACCAGCCAAGGAATCAAATAAAATAATTTACCTTTGAAGAACTTCAGATGTTTCAATGAGGAGACTCTCAGTTACATAGCAGATGTCCAGTTTTTCCTGAAGGATTCTTGTGTAGGACACATCGTTACCTTTTGTTACTATGCATATGGCTACCGAAACTAACCGAAAATTCAGTCACCTACATGTCGAACTTTTTTCCGAATTAACTCCATAATATCGACTGAAACATGGAAAACGTTGTTTGAATCAATCCTGAAGGTGGTTTGTCATATTTCTCTCCATTGAAAGCACCGTCCTTGTAGCCTGGTTTGTTCTGAGATTTGAATGGAAAAATACCGGGACCTGACTTTTGCGCACCGATTGCCACGCAGACACCAAGCGGGACACCTGGTAAATGTAGTCCCTTATGGTCAATCTTCCAATGATATCCCTACAAATACATCACAATGCTGCAAAGACCTTGGGGAAACAAGAGAAAGAGTCCGTTCATGCCTGTCGCATTCACAGCCATATAAGGCGATCATGGAAAACGTAGCCTCAGAAATCCTGTGCATTTCCTGGTCGGTCATACATCTTGGTTTTGCCCGAAGCATTTGTTCTAAGGGACTCACAGTGAAAATCTTTGCATTTCTGGAAACGTAAGACTGTCTTCTTTCCAAAACTATCAATTCCAAGCATATTCGAGCATCTTTTCCTGAAAAAATATTGCGCTTAAAACGGGCACGTCTTTTTATCCAAAAATGAAATACTGCCCCTAGAGTCTTAACAGGTTAATAACACTTCTGGTAACTATAATTAATCCAGTCTACATTCTTATTGAGAGTAGACCACCAGAAAATGCTTGACTCTAATCCTGCTAGTATCTGATTTCTTGCCTTGAACTCATCCGGCACACCTCGTGGAACCCCAATGTTATCAATATATACTCTGTCGTCAAAAGACCCGGATGGAGCATCTCTTCTCTTTTCCCTTTTAGATAACTTCATGTCCTGTTGTCTGAATGTGTAAAGACATCCAACGCACCTGACCCACACAACCACTAGGTGTCAACACTGGCCCATTTTATTTGATTGAAATCCCCAGAGTTCAACCAGCCTGTCAAATCAGACATGGTCTCGTCAGTGGTCATAGTCTCTGTACTAACTTGGTTCCTGGGGATATAAATAGTGCAAATCAATACAACTGTCATTATCTGGCATTCCTGCTTTCATGAACAGCTTTACCATACCGACCATTCCCTTAGGGGAATTAATTCCGTTCAGTTGGAAAGGGATAGTTGTTAACTGGGGTTTTGCGTTTGCACAGACATAACATTCTCCTTTAGCCACTGATCTGGCTGTATATTGAATCCATTCCAACCATAAGTTGGACTCCCCAAACCCAGTCTCCAGCTCTATAACTTCTTTAAGGTCTTTGGTCTGAACTATTCGTACTGGTCCTTTACCCTGGATGATTACACTAGGAATAGCCGTTGTGTTAGAGGGATTGGTTGAACTTCGGCCAATCATATTCTCCTTATCGACTCTAACTTCTGCCACCTGGAACGGTACCATAGTATCAGTTGAAAACTGGTGGAAGCCCACATACCATAACCCGAGGTCCTGAGTATTGACCGCCTTAATGTTAATTCGCACCTTTATACAATCCAAAACGCCAACCCTTACTATACTCCACCTGGTCCCAAATTGAGTGTATGGGTTTACGTAGCCATCCCTTTCAGTGTGAGCTATGACCTGGCTCTACGACTCACACGGTGATTTACACAAATACTTCCCATAGAGTCCCATGGTTCTAGACTGCCAAGGAGTGAATGACCCCAATTGGTCTATACAAAATTCTACTGAGAGATCCTTGCCCAATTCCACCCTCACTTCCTTACTGTTTTGTTTCAGTGACCTTTTGAGAATCTTTGGTAACATCCCATTTCCCTCATCTAGCACATGAGTCAAATTATCCTCTTTGGCACTCTCCGGGGGATCATGGTGGATCAGGAACATGGCCCCCACAATAAAACAGCTCAGGACGGTCAGCGCACACGTGAAGCCCCACCCTCTCCCCGAGAACATATCAACAGCCAGAGGCCAAGCCATCACTTCACTTCTATGAACGCTCACAGCTGGGGAAAGGTCGGGTATAGGGATCTTCAGAAGGAGTTTGACCCCCGTTCCATATGGGTCACGGTTCCTCTCCTACTCCTGTGACTGTCCGACAGTGTTAGAGTGACTTACCCTCTTACAATGTGTGATATGCACCCAGGTAGCTCTTTCGGCTAATCTCACAGCGAAGGCAGTCACCAGTAGTACTTGGAATGGTCCCTCCCACCGAGGCTGCTTCCAGTTTTTTTTTCTTTAGTGATTGGACCCAGACGCAGTCTCCTGGTTGAATCTCGTGTGCCACCTCCTTCTGTAGTTCTCCTGCTGGGCATAAAACTTTTGACATACGGGTTTGGCTAATAAAACAGTTTCTTATTATTTATTATTATTTATTAGCCAAAAAAATGTGTATTAGTTAATTATCCTGTAGGTCACATCCTATTCCAGAACACTATTTACCCATCCCCCCTTTTGTTACCTGGCTCTGCCCAGGTAACAACCTTGCCTTATTCTTACACAATGACTTAGGTAAGATTTAGTGAATTATCCTTATGTCTGACATTATCATTTAGGAGTGTCCCTTTCATTTTCCACATGTCCAATTCTCGCTTTTGTCTCCACTTAGTATCTACACACTATGTTATCTTTGCTCTTCCTGGCTCCCCTTCTAAAACTTCTCTGCTCTCCAACCTTCAAGGTCTCTGCAGTGCGGGGGAGGGCTCTTCTGCCTGCCCGTGGCTGTTTTTCACATTCCCAAATTTGAACTACATGCCTCACTGTTTGTCTTTCTAAACTCATGGATTTTCTTTTAGAAAGAACATGTCTATGAGCGGCTTTTCTCTAAAGTCCTTAATCAATCTATCTTAATCCTAACAATAATCCTAAATCATCATAGATGTCCTATATTCCTGTCAAATATAATACTATTTAAAAACTTATAATCGAATAAATGCTAACCATATTAAAAATCCTTCCTACACTAACAAGCCTTCTCCTTGGGGACCCTCAGTATTCTATCTGACAATAACATGGATTTAATATGTGTTGCAAAGTGTGGAATAAAACTTTGGTCATGGATAACAGAGTAAAGCAGAACAAAGCATTCTTATAACCCATCTGGTCCTCTCAGCTATTCCTATCCTGCACCAGGTGGGCCCCATGCCACCCCTCACAACAGGGAGAACAAACATACATGGGTCCTCCTCAGTCAGTCTCATCCTCCCCTGAAAGCATGCTTCACCTCAGCCTATCCAACTGGAGCATCAAGCAAAAGCATCATGCCTGAAGCCTTCACCACATCTGTAACAGACTTCTTAAAACACGGTATGATGCAAGCAGCACATCACATCAATAACAAATAATACAAGAATTAGGGTCAGAAATCCAGTAACCACCATACCAGTGTACTTACCTAACCAGGCTCCCAACTAAGAACAGTCAGACTCCTCCACCCCCGCCATGGTCCTCATCTCAGCAGATAGTGCATCAAGCCCATTAAGGCCCTTAGATATACTACCATCTGGACTGGTGTTATTAGGGATATACGTACAACATTGTTCACTGAACATCTTGCAGACGCCCCCCTGACTAGCAAGAAGCATATCCTAAGCAAGTCTATTCTGTACAAGACAGCCACAATTTGTCCCTACCATCAAAACCAGTCTCCGTGCCTAATTGATCAATAGCTGAATAGTCTAACATTAATTACCTGAATGGGATTTTTAACACAGTGGTGGCAGGTTCGGTCCAGGGGTGGTAGAGGAGTGTGTCTGGACCTGGTTCGTCTGGGACCTCTGGTTTTGGCAGTACCTTAATAGAAAACACACCCACCGTGTCTGTCCCGGTCCTTTGTAGTCCGGGGGTGTAAGTGCCTGCATCAGAGAGCTTAATAGTTTTGATGGTTAGTAGGATTTCATCACCTTTACAAAGTTCAACAGTGCTCCCAGGTTTCCCCCATATCATGGAAAACCTATCCACCTTTGTGGGATTCCCTATGCTATAAGGATATCCTCTTCTCCAGTCCCAGAACTGTCCCAAGTTGGTTATCATGTAATCCCCATACGGACACCCTCCCCCATTACACAGGTAATGTCCCCCGTCTTTTGACACTCCTGTACACGGGTGTTAAAACCAAACAAAAATACCTCAATTTCTTTCCTGCCCTGTTGGCTCAAAATATGTTATCTTCCCCTATTTATTCTCAATGATGAATATGACTTTCTCTCTGTTACAATACCAACTCCCTAATAGCCCATTCAAAACACTTCACAGCTAATTGTTATAAGACGGAATCCTGAACCACTTTCTCATTTGCGGTTCAAACAGTAATTCTAACCTCTCAACCAAAACTGCTTCATTTCTAATGAATTTACCTTAAAACTAGTAACTCAATATGACTCCATTCATTATACAAATGACTCTCCCCTGAGGCATGATCAGACCTCAGAAGCCAGTCATGACAAGGTCAAAAGGTCATACCATATTAGACATAAAGATCCCTTTATCCTTACAATAGAAATAGTCACCTGTGTGAGCGTGCCTCTAAAACCTAATGACAATTCCCCTTGGACTCAATTCAATAATCATAAGTTTTAAACATCGTCTACGGATATGTTTACTTAAATGAACATGCTACCTTTAGATACAATTAACCCGATAACATTATTATTCAATGCATTACTTTTTCTCTCTACCGCAAATGTCGTACATTTCGCAGTGTAAGGAATCCGTCATTTAATCCCCGATATTTAATAAATATGCATTCGCATTCTCTCATGGCTCCTTTAATTTACTTATTTTGGGTAACTCTCATCCGTTCCGGAACAAAGAGTTCTATCTAAAAACCCGCCAGAACACACTGTTCAACTAAGTTAAATCAAACCCTAAAATTGACTATAACCAATAAACAAATAAACAAAACACTTTTATCTCAACTTCTGAAAGGTTACCTGAAGCCTCGATACACACACTAACAGCCATACAGTTTGCTCCGTTATCCCCAGTCCCTGGTGACAAAAGTGTCTCGCTAGTGACGTCATCATCAAGCGCTCAACCTGCCAATTCATAGCGACTTCAAATGGATTGTAAATAATTCTTGTTCGATTAACCAAACCTAATTTATCACATCTGTTCAAATCCTGAATTATAATTTACCACCCCAACCAACATCTCTAAATTCGCCAATTTTATAAAAGCTTTTCGATGGGCATAAATCATAATTGTCTCTTTGTTATCATTTAGAATCCATTTTGCTCTAAATACCTGTCTCGTCTTTGACTTAGTATTTTAATTATAACTCTATTCCCAATACGTTATTCACTTGTCTAATTACAAACTCAGACCAGCCTTAGTGAGTGCACGCCTCAAAAATGCCTTGTCTCTGGGAACAGGGAAATCCCCTTAACCGAAACTTTCACTCCTACAACAACACCCAATAATTCTGATGATCCCTTCACATCGTTTGTTCTAAATCTCTTGATGTATCATGTAACTTATTTTTCTATCTTCGAATTGTCGTTCCACAATATTTTTTCCACTGTCATACACTCAAACCACTGTGATTACCGTGCACTATCCCTTTAAGATAAGACATTTTATTTGTTCCCCGCAATGAGGACGGAATTCAGATCATTTTTAGAATACGTTACTTTTTGTTCAATTTCACTGGCGTTACCTTAACCAAAAATCAATACTCGGAAAAACAATCACAACTTTTTACGATTAAACTATTCTTACCTAATTTATAGTCCAAAGCGTTGCACTATATAGCCCCATTGAGTGTCTAGCAATTCCGTTGCTGGCTATAGACACAAATCTGCCCGCCTTTGTAAAATATATATTCCCTATTCAGATTGAGTTGAGTTTTAAATTCTAATCATCAGAGTAAACCCAACCGAACTTCTCAACTTACTATATCCTAACATTTAAACGCCATGTTTTTGTGTTAAACTTCTCATGTCAATTGACTCACAAATAGCTACAACGTCCAGGCAGGCTGGAACTGCATCGTATCTCCCCATTATCCCCTCCATTCAACTCCAGGCAACTCTCTCTCTTCTATGATACATCTATTTAACTACGACTCCCATCTCAATACATTATTCCACCAGATCATTTTGGGCGAAATAGCGTTTTACATCGAAATTGTCTCGCCATTATTTTTAATGACTTCTTTTATCAATTTTTATCTAGAACACATAATATCCGTTCAGTTATATCTTTTGCAAACACTGGCGACCGTATTTTTCAGGCAAAACATGCAAATAGGTCAATTACGATCTAAAATCAATGTTAGTTAAATACCTCGGCCGGGAACCGAATCGTGGATTACCGTTGGTGAGACTGTTGCGCTCACCACTCCCCTACTAGTACAATGGAATTGACTGAGACTCTCCGCAAATATACCCATTTTCACAGTTATCTGTATTTGTTACTCCGACATCTAGACAACAGAAAATAGCCCAAATTTAAACGCCCAAAGTTTTCCCTCAGTTCCCTTTCTTTACTCGATTGTCGCCTCTGACTTCCCCACAGTTAAATTACAACCTGTTGACGATTTTTTCGTGGAGTGTTACACTCCCGGGCGAAATGTCCAATTTTGTTACAATTAAAACATCTTGTATTTTTCTTTTGACTCACCTTGTTCATTTTTCTCGACTTTATTTCCTTCTCTAACTTCATTATACCTCTCTTAGTTTCCGCGGGATCCACATACTTGGGTGGTAATTTCACCGGTTGCTCCAGCAGCCGTATTCTTATAATCACAAATTCGTCGACTGGATTATCTCTGCATTGTTGGTATAATCGAGGAAGATATAGTTTGTTACCCTCACGCCCACCCAATTGGTTAACTTCTCTATCTGCGGGAACGGTGGGTAGTGTCTCTCGAACCTTGTTAAATTTAATCTCTTTTTCGGCGCGTCCCATTCTCTTTTTTGCTTCCGAAAGCCAAACTCCGGCTGTGTATAACCCCTGTTTATTCTGCTTTTTCACATTATTACCACATTCCTTATGTATCTGTTTTATAAGGGATTCCAGCTTTTCTACATTTAGACGGCCATCAAAATCGTATTTTTTTTCCATCTTAGACAGAAATCGATGTTTCTCTTGTCTTTCTGTGCCATGTAACGCTCGTCTCCCGTCAGTTCTGGGGCTTCTTTCGAGGCATTTCTCCCCATTCTTAATCCTTACCGTTACTAGTAGCTATGGTCTTTAAACACTTATCTATGCCTTTCTATTTAATTTTAAATTCTATGTGCGTGCAGTTCTATAAATTAGTAATTTACCGTTACTTAGTTCCTTCTAGTTACTATTCTGTCTGCCTATGTGTGTGTCCCTTTAAAAATAATCAGTATGTATTTTCCATCCTGTGAACCGCGTCCATAGAAGACTTTTGATCGGACATCACATTTCACCCATAGGATATTCCTTTTGGGACTTTCAACGTTAATGTCTCGAATCTCACTACTCTAGACTAAGTTGACCTCTCCTGTGAACCACGTCTATAGAAGACTTTTGATCGGACATCCCATTTCACCCATAGGATATTCCTTTTGGGACTTTCAACGATAATGTCTCAAATCTCACTACTCTAGACTAATCACTTATCATTTGATATTAATTTCTTTCAGCATTGTACAGGTTCATTTATTCTGTTCGCCTAGAATTACCCTGCCTTCTCACCAAGCCTAATTTATCCTCACCTGTTTTAACATATCTATCTGCTACTTTCCACAGTCCGCTTCCCATATACAGATAGACTATTAGGTAAAAACTTTATTTAGGTATGTTTATTGAATTATTGGCCACCCTATTTGTACGGAACAAGCGTCCTAATTCTCCAATGCGTACTATATCACTCCTTAATAATCCTTCTGGTTTGCAAGACCAGGCTTTATTAAGCTCTAGTTTATTTGTTGGTAGCGCACCTTACCTGAGGTCAATTTCTGACCTGCTTCCTTTTTATCGATATCCTGGTTAATACCCCCGGTAGAAACCCATTTTATTTGTTCGGAATATTCAAGCACCTATTATTGATCAAATTCAACTCCTTCATAACATTTTAATCAATAAATATCCTAAATAATCCCTCCCAAATTCGAGAATAAAAGCTACTTTACCTGCTGCCGACTGGGATAAACATTGTTCGTTTGAATCTAGTCACCCTCTCTGTCCTCTGTGATAATACGCAGGCCTGTTTCAATTTGAACCTCAATACAGAGGTCAGGTCTTTAGTAAAACGAGTCAAAAACTCGTCCGTGCACAATTTTCAGCGTATTACCTTCAGATAACAGGTAGAGATATTTAGATCCGGCACCTCGAAGGACCAAATTGATAGAGGAATTCTAAATTCCTTTATGTTTTATTGCCAAAACCATTTTCACACTCGTTTCTAATTCATTAATGAGGTGTAAGTTCATTAATTATGCATGAAGTAGATCGAGACCAGTCTTAAAAGCCAGGTAAGAGCGTTTTATTCCAGAGAGTACTAACTCAAATACATTTTTCCACAGGTTATAAACTGAACATGACATCATCAGTTTCCCACCCTCTCTCCGATTCTCACAAGAGCCCATTGTTTTGTTTTAGGTCTGGAACATCTCCCAGACATTTCTTATCTGTCTGAAAAACCATAGCATCGCTCCCCCTTTAACGCCCAAGAGGCCCAGACAATTAATTCGTTCTGCTTACATTTTCAGTAACAGCTTAACCAATAACTTTCACTTTTCATACCATAACATAATAGTATTAGAATAAATGGTTCTAATCAATAATGTATACATAATTAATCATCTCAACCACAATTTCCTCTAACAGTGGGACAACATTCCACAGGCCACAATCAACAGCCAGATCAACTCTATGAGATGTGTCACACCGCATGAGGCATATGGTGGTCACAGCAGAAACTGATGGGTTTGCTGATTCACGCTCCTACTTTTTTTTGAAGGCATCTCTGAACAACAGATGGATATCTGAATTCATGTGAAATCCATAGATTAGGGCCCAATGAATTTATTTCAATGGACTGGATTCCTTAAATGGGGCGGCAGGGTAGCCTAGTGGTTCCAGCGTTGGACTAGTAACTGAAAGGTTGCAAGTTCAAATCCCCGAGCTGACAAGGTACAAATCTGTCCTTCTGCCCCTGAACAGGCAGTTATAACCCACTGTTCTCTGGTAGGCCGTCATTGAAAATAAGAATTTGTCTTAACTGACTTGCCTAGTTAAATAAAGGTAAAAATAAAATGTTTTTTAAAAAACTAACTCAGTAAAATCTTTGAAATCGTTGCATGTTGCGTTTATATTTTGGTTCAGTATAGAACCATAGATCAGTACCTCTGTGATGTGCTCACAGCTAACTTCTCTGGAGATTAGGGCAGAGGAGACCAGGTGTTAGATATGGTGTAGCTTGTCTCCACTGTTGTTAGTCATGAACAAGTTGAAGTTCTATGTGTAGTTAATCCGACCCTCCCTGCCTAGCCAACGCCATTTTACCTGCTGTTGTTGTGCTAGCTGATTAGCTGTTGTTGTCTCACCTACTGTTTTAGCTACTGTTTTAGCTAGCTCTCCCAATTCAACACCTGTGATTACTGTATGTCTCTCTCAAATGTCAATATTCCTTGTGTACTGTTGTTCAGGTTAGTTATCATTGTTTTAGTTTACAATGGAGCCCCTAGTTCCACTCTTCATACCCCTGATACCTCCTTTGTCCCACCTCCCACACATGTGGTGACCTCACCCATTACAACCAGCATGTCCAGAGATACAACCTCTCTCATCATCACCCAGTGCCTGGGCTTACCTCCGCTGTACCCGCACCCCACCATACCCCTGTCTGCGCATTATGCCCTGAATATATTCTACCATGCCCAGAAATCTGCTCCTTTCATTCTCTGTCCCCAACGCTCTAGGCGACCAGTTTTGATAGCCTTTAGCCGCACCCTCATACTACTCCTCCTCTGTTCCGCGGGTGATGTGGAGGTAAACCCAGGCCCTGCATGTCCCCAGGCACCCTCATTTGTTGACTTCTGTGATCGAAAAAGCCTTGGTTTCATGCATGTCAACATCAGAAGCCTCCTCCCTAAGTTTGTTTTACTCACTGCTTTATTTCCATACCCAACTATAACATCTTCCGTCAAGATAGAACTGCCAAAGGGGGAGGAGTTGCAGTCTACTGCAGAGATAGCCTGCAAAGTAATGTCATACTTTCCAGGTCCATACCCAAACAGTTCGAACTACTAATCTTGAAAATTACTCTCTCCAGAAATAAGTCTCTCACTGTTGCCGCCTGCTACCGACCCCCCTCAGCACCCAGCTGTGCCCTGGACACCATTTGTGAATTGATTGCCCCCCATCTAGCTTCAGAGTTTGTTCTGTTAGGTGACCTAAACTGGGATATGCTTAACACCCCGGCAGTCCTACAATCTAAGCTAGAAGCCCTCAATCTCACACAAATCATCAAGGAACCCACCAGGTACAACCCTAAATCTGTAAACAAGGGCACCCTCATAGACGTCATCCTGACCAACTGGCCCTCCAAATACACCTCCGCTGTCTTCAACCAGGATCTCAGCGATCACTGCCTCATTGCCTGTATCCGCTACGGAGCCGCAGTCAAACGACCACCCCTCATCACTGTCAAACGCTCCCTAAAACACTTCTGTGAGCAGGCCTTTCTAATCGACCTGGCCCGGGTATCCTGGAAGGACATTGACCTCATCCCGTCAGTTGAGGATGCCTGGTCATTCTTTAAAAGTAACTTCCTCACCATTTTAGATAAGCATGCTCTGTTCAAAAAATGCAGAACTAAGAACAGATATAGCCCTTGGTTCACTCCAGACCTGACTGCCCTCGACCAGCACAAAAACATCCTGTGGCGGACTGCAATAGCATCGAATAGTCCCCGCGATATGCAACTGTTCAGGGAAGTCAGGAACCAATACATGCAGTCAGTCAGGAAAGCTAAGGCCAGCTTCTTCAGGCAGAAGTTTGCATCCTGTAGCTCCAACTCCAAAAAGTTCTGGGACACTGTGAAGTCCATGGAGAACAAGAGCACCTCCTCCCAGCTGCCCACTGCACTGAGGCTAGGTAACACGGTCACCACCGATAAATCCATGATTATCGAAAACTTCAACAAGCATTTCTCAACGGCTGGCCATGCCTTCCGCCTGGCTACTCCAACCTCGGCCAACAGCTCCGCCCCCCAGCTACTCGCCCAAGCCTCTCCAGGTTCTCCTTTACCCAAATCCAGACAGCATATGTTCTGAAAGAGCTGCAAAACCTGGACCCGGACAAATCAGCTGGGCTTGACAATCTGGACCCTCTATTTCTGAAACTATCCGCCGCCATTGTCACAACCCCTATTACCAGCCTGTTCAACCTCTCTTTCATATCATCTGAGATCCCCAAGGACTGGAAAGCTGCCGCAGTCATCCCCCTCTTCAAAGGGGGAGACACCCTGGACCCAAACTGTTACAGACCTATATCCATCCTGCCCTGCCTATCTAAGGTCTTCGAAAGCCAAGTCAACAAACAGGTCACTGACCATCTCGAATCCCACCGTACATTCTCCGCTGTGCAATCTGGTTTCCGAGCCGGTCACGGGTGCACCTCAGCCACGCTCGAGGTACTAAATGATATCATAACCGCCATCGATAAAAGACAGTACTGTGCAGCCGTTTTCATCGACCTTGCCAAGGCTTTCGACTCGGTCAATCACCATATTCTTATCGGCAGACTCAGTAGCCTCGGTTTTTCGGATGACTGCCTTGCCTGGTTCACCAATTACTTTGCAGACAGAGTTCAGTGTGTCAAATCGGAGGGCATGCTGTCCGGTCCTCTGGAAGTCTCTATGGGGGTGCCACAGGGTTCAATCCTCGGGCAGACTCTTTTTTCTGTATATGTCAATGACGTTGCTCTTGCTGCGGGCGATTCCCTGATCCACCTCTACGCAGACGACACCATTCTATATACTTCCGGCCCGTCCTTGGACACTGTGCTATCTAACCTCCAAACGAGCTTCAATGCCATACAACACTCCTTCCGTGGCCTCCAACTGCTCTTAAACGCTAGTAAAACCAAATGCATGCTTTTCAACCGTTCGCTGCCTGCACTCGCACTCCTGACCAGCATCACCACCCTGGATGGTTCCAACCTTGAATATGTGGACATCTATAAGTACCTAGGTGTCTGGCTAGACTGTAAACTCTCCTTCCAGACTCATATCAAACATCTCCAATCGAAAATCAAATCAAGAGTCGGCTTTCTATTCCGTAACAAAGCCTCCTTCACTCACGCCGCCAAACTTACCCTAGTAAAACTGACTATCCTACCGATCCTCGTCTTCGGCGATGTCATCTACAAAATTGCTTCCAACACTCTACTCAGCAAACTGGATGCAGTTTATCACAGTGTCATCCGTTTTGTCACTAAAGCACCTTATACCACCCACCACTGCGACTTGTACGCTCTAGTCGGCTGGCCCTCGCTACATATTCGTCGCCAGACCCACTGGCTCCAGGTCATCTACAAGTCCATGCTAGGTAAAGCTCCGCCTTATCTCAGTTCACTGGTCACGATGGCAACACCCATCCGTAGCACGCACTCCAGCAGGTGTATTTCACTGATCATCCCTAAAGCCAACACCTCATTTGGCCGCCTTTCGTTCCAGTTCTCTGCTGCCTGTGACTGGAACAAATTGCCAAAATCGCTGAAGTTGGAGACTTTTATCTCCCTCACCAACTTCAAACATCTGCTATCTGAGCAGCTAACCGATCGCTGCAGCTGTACATAGTCTATCGGCAAATAGCCCACCCATTTTTACCTACCTCATCCCCATACTGTTTTTATTTATTTACTTTTCTGCTCTTTTGCACACCAATATCTCTACCTGTAAATGACCATCTGATCATTTATCACTCTAGTGTTCATCTGCAAAATTGTAATTATTTGCCTACCTCATGCCTTTTGCACACAATGTATATAGACTCCCCTTTTTTTCCTACTGTGTTATTGACTTGTTAATTGTTTACTCCATGTGTAACTCTGTGTTGTCTGCTCACACTGCTATGCTTTATCTTGGCCAGGTCGCAGTTGCAAATGAGAACTTGTTCTCAACTAGCCTACCTGGTTAAATAAAGGTGAAATAAAGTTAAAGGTGAACACCTTGTCCTCCTAAGAGGGTAGAAAAGCATTTTTTTAATGGTGTGGTTGGAAGCCCATGGGCTTATAGAAAACCACACCTCAACAAAACTATACACAATATATACACTACCGTTCAAAGATGTGGGGTCACATAGAAATGTCCTTGTTTTTGAAAGAAAAGCAAATATTTTTGTCCATTAAAATAGCATAAAATTGATCAGAAATACAGTGTAGACGTTGTAAATGACTACTGTGTCTGGAAACGGCTGATTTTTATAGGAATATCTACTTAGGCGTACAGAGGCCCATTATCAGCAACCATCACTCCTGTGTTCCAATGGCACGTTGTGTTAGCTAATCCAAGTTTATCATTTTAAAAGGCTAATTTATCATTTGAAAACCCTTTTGCAATTATGTTAGCACAGCTGAAAACTGTTTTAAAAAATGGTGATTAAAGAAGCAATAAAACTGCTCTTCTTTGGACTTGTTGAGTATCTGGGGCATCAGCATTTGTGGGTTCGATTACAGGCTCAAAATGGCCAGAAACAAAGAACTTTCTTCTGAAACTCATCAGTCTATTCTTGTTCTGAGAAATGAAGGCTATTCCATGTGAGAAATTGCCAAGAAACTGAAGATCTGGTTCAACGCTGTGCACTACTTGTAACTGACAGTTATCCTGTAAGTCTATGCCGTTGTCCTTTGTTTGAATTGTTTACGTGTCCACTGTGTGGGGGAAATGATAAGACAAGCGGAACTACGTAGCTAATTCTGTTGTAACGGGGATCCTTATTGTAGCAACACACTTTTGGAGGGAAGGTAATCCCGCGCTGTGTTAGCTAAATTTTCATGTCATCGGGTGTAGTTCATAAAGGTTGAAGCGTGTATGTTAGGATGGTAACGTTATAATAATTAAGGATGAAGTGTGAATTCATGCCAGGAATAATAAATGTGAAGTTTGATTTCCTCCCTTTTGTAATAAGCAACCAATGAGGTGTTTGTTCAAGCCTTTGTTACAAGCATTATACATGTTTATACCACGTACTTGTCACGAATACCACCGAAGGTGGCTCCCCTTCCTGTTCGGGTGGCGCTCGGCGGTGGTCGTCGCCGGTCTACTAGCTGCCACCGATCCCTTTTTCCTTTTAGTTTGTTTTTGTCTAATTGTTTTCACCTGTTCCTTGTTGGGGTTTTGGGATGGGTGTTATTTAAGTTAGTTTAGCCCGCTGGTGTTTGTGCGGGCTTGTGGTTATTCTACGTTAGTGGTGTTTGTGTTCTTTTGGGTTTTCACTGTCCGGTATTTTGGTAACAGTGGGTTTGGGTTTTGTTGCGCCTGTGTTTTGGGCTTCACCCATGTTTGTCCCTGTTACTGTGCTTGAGGACATTAAAGCGTTTTTTCCCGTCTACCTTCTGCTCTCTGCGTCTGACTCCACACCCATCACTATCCCGACGTTACAGTACTAAGGTTTAAATGACAGTGAATTAGAGAATAAATTACCTACTCACTTATCCAAACCTTACCTAGAATTGATTTGATTTGATTTAGAATGTCAGAAAGAGGTAGTTTCACTATAGGTGATAGAGATGGGGTGGGTCAAGTTGAGCATCTGCAGCAACACCTCGCAAACTTCAAGCCTTCATCAGAACAAACAGAGCAGCAGGAAGAGGCCCAGACTGGTGTGGAGTCACTTCTGCCAGCGAATGATGATACAGAGGCTGCTGATGAGATATCACAACAAGAGCCACGAAAAGGTGAGAGGGTCCGCAGGTTAACTGAAAAGGGCAGAGAACTGCGCGATGAAAGATGGAGACAGCTCGAACATCGTTTCAGGGTCAGCTATGAGAAGTGGAAGGCTCTGGTAAAGGAAGCAAAACTGTCACTGACAGGCTGTTGTTCTGAAGACATACTAGAAGACCTCTTAAACAAGATTAGCCATACCTCTACAGAGCTTGTCTACGTAAATTTGCGTCAAATTGACATTCCCGACAACGATATACGATGCAGAGTTGATACTTGTGAAGCAGCTACAATGTCTATTATCAAGACTGTAAGGTGTCATTTAAAAGGCAGGGAAGAAGGTCAAAGTAACCAGGTAGAGCTGCACTGGAAGGACAGCAATTCCTTGTGCATGTCTGAACTCTCACATAAGTCAAGTCTCAACTATCAGCCCTCAAGTGCTTCCTCCCAGTCTCTAAGCAACTCAAAGGTCAACTCCAGACGTTCAAGCGTGTCATCTGTCAAGAGACAAGAGGCTGCAGCGGAAGTTTCTACTAACCAAGCAGCTTTAGAAGTAATGGTTATAAGCAACAACGCCAACTAGAAGAGCTTCAGAGACTCGAAGATGAAGATAAGAAGAGGACAGCGGAGCAAGAAGCTGAGGCTGTGAAACGCAGCTTAGAAGAAGCTAGGCTGCGAGTCAAGTTAGAGGTAGAAAATGCTGCCAGACGAAGGACGCTAGAAGACAAGCGTAGAGAGTTAGAGCACCTAGAAGTGCTCAAGAAACTAAATGCTGCCAAGGCGCGGATGCAAGTGTATGAGCAAGATGAAAACTCAGAGGACGAGAAGAGAGAACTACTCTCTAACTGCAAATCTGTGAAAGAAGTCATGCACAGAAGTGGCTCATTTCACAGTCTTTCACCACAACATGTTGTGACAAGCACACAACAAGGAGATGGCACCAAGCCGCCTCCCCATACCAGAACCAGTAACATTCAATGGAGAACCACTCTCGTTCACTGACTGGAAGGTCTCTTTTCAGACTCTGATAGACAGGAAGAACATACCAGCAAATGAGAAGATATATTACTTAAGAAAATATATCGGTGGGCCTGCCAAGAAAGTCATCGAAAGTTACTTTATGTCAGGAACTGAGTCAGCCTACCATGCTGCGTGAACCATTCTTGAAGAAAGGTACGGAAACAAATTCCTCATCGCCAAGTCCTTCAGAGATAAGCTCAATGCATGGCCGAAGATAGGATCCAAGGACAGTTTTGAACTTAGAGACCTTGTAGACTTTCGTCGCAGCTGTGAGGCTGCTATGTCTCAGAATAAGGGCCTGGAGGTGCTTAATGACTGTAATGAAAACCAAAAGATCCTTGCTAAACTTCCAGATTGGCTAACTTCAAGATGGAATAGAAAGGTCATAGACATCTTATAAGAAACTGAGATCTGCAAAGATCGCTTGCAAGCCTGTGACATCCCTTCATGCTTTGAAACCAAGCGAAGATGGAAAACCTAAGACGCCAAGGATTCAAAGCCCCGGAGCAAGGGTATTAGCAACTAACTCTGATGAGAAAGTTACTGTTACTAGTTGTGTCTTCTGTGAGAAGTGAGGTCACAGTCTCCACAAAAGTTCATGGATAAGCCCACCGCAGAGCGACATAAGTTTGTTCAAGAGAATAAATTGTGCTTTGGCTGTTTTAAGGCCTGGGCATCGCTCGAAAGATTGTGAAAACAGGACAACCTGCGACACGTGTCAGAGGAGGCGTCCATTCTGCCTGCATGAAGATCATACTAAAGAAAGGTTTAGGGATAGGAAGACAGAGCCCCCACAAGATAAGGGGACAAGAGCGTCAATTGAGGCCATATCTAACAGAGTTGTAAGGGACATTAACAACACTCACACCTCCACAATCATTCCAGTATGGGTGTCAACCACAAGTGAGCAAGATCGTGAAGTTCTTGTGTATGCACTTCTTGACACCCAGAGCGACACCACTTTTATCCTTGAAGAGACAACAAAGGCTCTCAATACAAGGAAGGACCCAGTCCAACTGAAACTCTCTACAATGGCTTCAAGGAATACCATTGTGCCCTGCCAGAAGCTGTCTGGTTTGCAGGTTAGAGGGTTTTACTTGGAGAAGAAAATCCCTCTGCCAACAACCTACTCGAGAGAGTTTATTCCTGCAAACAGAGATCATATTCCTACTCCAGAGACTGCAAGAGCATGGTCTCATCTTGAACACATTGCAGAGGAGATTCCTCCTCAACAGAGCTGTGATGTCGGTCTCTTAATTGGCTACAACTTCTCCCAGGCTCCTTCCAAGAGAAATTGTGTCTGGTAAGGGAAATCAGCCTTTCGCTCAGAGAACAGATCTTGGCTGGAGCATAGTCGGCTATGGAAATCCATGTATCGACTATGGCGGCGCTATTGGAGTGAGTCATCGGGTTATCGTTAGACAGATGATGCTAAGCCTTCAATCTTCTTCCAACCTCACAAATCAAGTACACTATGTTTGTAGAACACGTGTAAGAGAGGTAATCACAGCACTGGACATTATCAAGACGCTTGAATCTGACTTCAACGAGAGCACTGCAGAAGAGGACCTCATATCTCAAGAGGATATCCGGTTCCTGACAAAAATGAAAGCGGGCATCAGACGCAAGGACAATGGACATTATGAGATGCCGCTGCCGTTTAAGGAAGACCCAACCTGCCGAACAATAAAACATGTGCAGTTCACTGTCTCAAGTGTCTGGAAAGGAGGCTAAGGAGAAACAAGCAGTACTACAAGGACTACACAGCATTCATGGAAGAGACCATAGCTTGTGGAGATGCTGAGAAGGTCTCCAAAGAGGAAATTAACAAGCATCCAGCATGGTACATCCCGCACCCTGGGGTTTATCACCCACAAAAGCCTGGGAAGATACGAGTCGTCTTTGACTGCTCAGCTAAGTTTCGAGAGACGTCCTTGAATGACCATCTCCTTAGCGGTCCAGAGTTGACAAACACATTGCTGGGCGTCCTTTGTCGTTTTCGTAAGGGTCCAGTTGCAATCATGTGTGACGTAGAGAAGCATTTTCCACCAGTTTCATGTGAAAGCAGAAGACCAAGATTATCTACGGTTCCTTTGGTGAGAGAACGGAGATCGACAGTCTCAACCCTCAGTGTATCGTATGAAGGTTCACTTGTTCGGCGCAGCTTCATCTCCTGGTTGCGCCAACTATGGTCTCAAACATCTTGCTGCCGAAGGACGAGGAAGCTTCAGCGAGAAGTCTATCCAGTTCATAGAAAGGAACTTTTATGTTGATGATGGGTTGACAAGCGTATCGTCTGAAGCTGAAGCGGCCTAGCTGGTGAAAGAAGCAAGAGAGCTTTGCAGCATCGGCAAACTTCGGTTGCACAAGTTTATCTCTAACAGCAAGGAAGTTATAGCCATAATTCCCAAGGAAGAACGTGCCGAGGGTGCCAAAGACCTGGGTGAACCACACATGGAGAGAGCGCTTGGTGTACTGTGGTGTGTCGCATCAGACGAGTTCCAGTTTAGAGTAGTTGTCAAGGAACGCCCACTCACAAGAAGAGGAGTGTTGTCTACAGTAGCCTCTGTATATGATCCACTTGGCTTTGTGGCACCCTTTGTCCTGGCAGGGAAGCAGATCTTGCAGCAGATGTGTCATGACAAGATTGACCGGGATGACCCCCTTCCAGATGACCTACGTTCCCAGTGGGAATTATGGCTCTAAGGTCTACAAAACTTGTCTGAAGTAAGGATCCAACGAGGCTACTTGCCATCAAGTTTCAAGGAGGTGCAGAGTTATGAGCTCCATCACTTCTCCGACGCTAGTACCTCAGGTTATGGAGAGTGCTCATACCTCAGAACAATCAGCACAGCAGGAGAAGTTCATTGCTCCCTAGTTATGGGGAAGTCGAGAGTCGCCCCTTCCAAGGTTACGACCATGCCACGACTGGAACTTTCAGCAGCGGTGGTAGCTAATCGTACAAGTGACATGCACAAAAGGGAGCTAGAGATACAAGGTCTACAGGAATACTTCTGGACAGACTCGAAGGTAGTTCTTGGCTACATCAACAATGAAGCCAGAAGATTCCCC